>NC_139715.1:22178168-22233168 GCF_964188405.1 Protomyctophum parallelum | reverse complement strand
TCACTGGTGGATGGGTTTCTGAACTGCCCACAGCCCTCCTATGAGACACAGACTGAGTAGAAAGAAATGGTGCTATTTTATCATGATCAATATTGAGGACCAATTAGGTTGAAAAGTGGTGAAGTGGTCCTTTAATGAATGCTGCTCACTTGCCAGTACTATTGACACCTTTAACTGGAGCTGTGTGTGTGTGTGTGTGTGTGTGTGTGTGTGTGTGTGTGTGTGTGTGTGTGTGTGTGTGTGTGTGTGTGTGTGTGCGTGTGCGTGTGCGTGTGCGTGTGCGTGTGCGAATACTATACCCGTCGAAAATATCCTTAAAAGTATACCGGTAGTACAATTTGAGAAATAGACATTGTGAGGACTCAGGACAGGGTTTCTCGTCTTCACATGATACACATTTTCAGCCCACCTCAAGGGTGTGATGTTGGCCCTGCACCGACCGGTCCTGAGGGACAAAGCATGGCTTTGAATGTGAACACAACTACATCAAGAATTTTATAAAACGTTATTGTCATTGAATTGGCTATATCATGAAGCACGATGGATGTTTAAATTCAACAGGTGTCAAAAACTAGGCCTACATTTGATTTGGTTAACCTAAGGTCACATTCACACCAGAGAGTTTTGCTGCGATTAAAACGAATCCTGCTGCGCATTTTCAGAAAGTGCACTTCGTTTGGCTGGTGTGAAGGCTCATTCGAATCCTAATGCGTATCAAAGAACCGCATTCTACCAGATTACAGATTGCAGATTACATTTCTGCCAATAAAGTATTCAATCAATCAATCAATCAATCAATTAACAACATTTCTCCCAGCGTACTCCTTGGGTCCCGATGGCTCCAACCCACGACTTGTCTCGGGGCAACCACACTTGGCAATTTCTGCTCCCCTTCTTCAAAAGCAGCACCTCACTGTGAAATGAACAAAAAAAACACCTGGAATTGGTGAATACATACACCCAATATATAAGGTGTGGCTCCAGAAAGTTAAAGTCCACATAGGTAGTAGAAACACCTTAATCACTGCAACCCTTGACCTGCTGATATACAGCACTTGATTGTGCACTGTGTGTGTGTGTGTGTGTGTGTGTGTGTGTGTGTGTGTGTGTGTGTGTGTGTGTGTGTGTGTGTGTGTGTGTGTGTGTGTGTGTGTGTGTGTGTGTGTGTGTAAAGCTCAATGCTGATAGTGAATCAATCATTCATGATCAGACAGGCTACAATGAGTCGTGTGTATATGCTATGTTTCTGAGAAAGACGGATAAAATGTACAATACTTCAGTTTTTGTTTGCATTTTGATATTGTGTAGAAAATTAAATGTTTGCTGAGTGCACAAAAGTTTGATGAACATGCCACATAATGTACCAAAATGAGTGCAGAAAAACGCCTAGCAAATATAAAAGCAATGGAACATGCAGAGTTTAATTTAGCAAGTATAAACGTGAAGCTTATGTGCTTATGTCAGAAAATATATATCATGCATACTGCAATTGTGGCGATATTGTACATATTGTTTTATTGTAATCGTTTTTTGTGTTGTAATATTCTCAATTGAATTGAATCATAGTGAAATTAAGCTACTCATCATAATACCGGTAGTCTCTCTCAGACTTGCTTGCAAATTCAAAGGAAAAGAGGGCGCTGTTTTTCCTTTATTATTTGCCGATGGGTTCTTAGATTGTAATACCGGAGATCCCCTGGAACCCCCCCCCCCCCATGCCTTCAGGACCCCTGATCCTTGCCATGTCAAACACAAGTCTCTCTGCTCTCGTGTACAAGTAACAACACATACACCTATGAACTATGACAGCACTGTACATGCATGAATGTTATGAAGGATAAACAGCTGACTGACAGGCAGATGAAAATAGAAAATAGAGCGAGGATGAGAGAGAGAGAAGGGATGAGAGAGAGAGATATCTCTAATGACATTGCTGCCCAAGGTCGTGACTCTTATTCTGGAGGGACAGACCAATGTTGTCATCTATATCACTTACTGTTTGTGTGTGTGTGTGTGTGTGTGTGTGTGTGTGTGTTTTGTAAGGGAGTGTGTATGTGCCTGAGCATATGCGTTGATATGTATCTGTGTGTGTGTGTGTGTGTGTGTGCAGAACGTGCGCGTGTGTAAGTGTGTGACTGTAATGATAACAGATATGTTTATTAATAACATTTAAGTGCGGTCCATTGACCCCAGAGAGATGATGCAGTAGTGAGGCGAGGCAGACGGGTCCTCAACATGTCGTCCACAGAGAACCGCATCCACAGAGAATGTCCACTGACTGCCTACAGCTGTGAGCTTGTCCATCTGCTAATTTCTGTGAAACGTTTTCCCAGTATACAGATGCTGAGATTTAAGTGGATAAAATGACCAAGTGACTCTTCTACAAGGCAGAAGCTTAACACTTGAATATTAGAAGCCTTGTTTTATATTTCTTTTTTATTGTTATTACAGTAAAAGTTGTTTGATATTGCCATACTGGCTGTAGTTAATTGTATTTTGCTGGCCTGTTGTAAAGCACTTTGCAACCTCTACTTTTACATTCTGTAAGTGCTATGCAAATAAAAACACAATTTTATTACGATCATTATCATAATGGCTTGTGACACAAAAAACTTCAGTTTCAACTTGGTTTGGTTGTGTCTCTCTCTCCACTGGAGTTGGGTTTCACGAGCAGAAAGAGGAGGTGATTATTTTGGGACTCGGTGAGGAGAAGGGCGAGGTAGAGACATGCAGATGTTATTGTGATGGAGTAACAGGAGACAGGGTATACACAGTGGGGTGCTGTAGGCCTGATGTGGTAGTGGACATTCTCTCATTTGAGTAAAACACTGTAAAATTATGTTTTCATCCTGGGCCCTCTGATGATGCCACATGTGTGGGGACTGCATGCATGGGGGTGGAATCATGCATTTGTTGACAGCTTTCAGGTTGTTCAAAAATAGAAAAAATAAAAATGTACCTCCAGAGGTCAGTGTCCTCAAAACATCCACAATCCTTCCACCACTGACCTGAATTTGGTGCTCAGTGTTGGGATACAAGGCTCTACTGGTGAGCTTGTAAATCGGCTATTTTCAGCCACAGCACCAGGGGAGAAGAGAGATCAGATGTGAGAACGTTTTGTCACTCGACTTTGACCTCCAGCGGCCACGGTCAATGTTAACGTTAAACACTCTCTCTCTCAGTCTTCCTCCTCCCTCCCTCCTTCATGACCTCCGGAGACCTCATCACCCCCCTCCCAAGTCCCCAAGTACCTCTCTACAGTATTTTATCTAAGACTCTCCTACCACCCTGACGGTTCGTTTTATTTATTTATTTTTTGTCGTTGGCCTAGGAAAAATTAAAAATGGAGATGTAATGGCGAACGGGCTCGGAGGGGGGGGAGGGCATGGGGGGTCGTAATGTGATCAGGATGACAGCCGATCAATGGGCCGCTGTCACATGCGTGCACGTGCGCACACGCATTCACGTTATGACCACTGATGCGTGTCATATGGTGGAAGTATGTTGGGATGGATGGATTGATAGAGGACGGAAGGAAACTATCTCTCTCTCTCTCTCTCTCTTTCTCTCTCTCTCTCTAGTACTGGCTAAGACAGCAATACTGTGCATAAAATAGAAGTTAGGGTTAAACTTATGAATGCTTGTGGGTGCCTGCTCAATAGAGGATTGTTACTTATTTTATCAGGAACAGACATCCCTTGAGGAAGATCCAAAGTCTGATCTTTGACTTAAACAATTTCGGATCTACAGGTTGAGAAATGCAATGTTGTAAACTAAGAACATTTACTCAAGTACTGTACTTGAGTATTTCCAATTTTCAATACTTTTACTTCTACTCCCCTACATCTCAGAGGCAAATATTGTACTTTTACTCCACTACATTTATTTGGAAACTTTCGTTACTAGTTACTTTGTAGATTTTGATTATTATTACAAAGCATACATTAACCACTTCAGCCCTTTATACATTTCGGCCATTTGAAAATAGCCGATCTACAATCTCACAATGCGTCGCAAATACTCGCAATGCGACACATTGTGAGCATTTTCAAAAGATTTTTATACATTTGAAAACTTGGAAAGGGATGTTCTGCACACTGAATACTTTTACTTGTGGTACTTTAACTACATTTTGATGCTAATACTTTAGTACTTAATTTTACTAAAAACAGTACTTTTTCCACCACTGGTTTGTCAGTGTCATGTTTGTAAAAGTCACGTGTTATGTGCATAGATGATCCTTCAGAACATACAGCCTAACGCTGTCATAACCTTTGAACCTCGACACACCAGCAGTGTTCTTCAACCAAATCTAATCACACTCTAATCATTAACCTGTCTTTATCACACACACGTGCACAAGTAACACACGCATATGCCATGGCATCCATATAATTTACATACAGACATACAAACTGTACACACATATAGTGTCCACACACATGCATAAGCACACACATACACACACATACATCACATTAACTCAAAAAAGCATATACGGGCGCATGCAAGTGCGCGCACACACACACACACACACACACACACACACACACCATGGACACAATGTGCAAATGGGGCATAAATGAAATATTGACGCCCAGATTTCATGCATACTCAACAGATTACAGCAGCGCTATTTGAATTACATATGCAAATGTGTCTGCACGGACTGTCAATATGAGATATGGGGATGAGAGAGAGAGGTGCAGGGTCTGACTGACCCCACCACAAACACCACCCATCATGACCCCCAACTCTGTCTGTCCATCCGTCCTTCTGTCTGTCTAGTGTCTACCCATCTATCTATATGTCTGTCCGTCCGTACTGTTTACAGTAAGAGGGTTTAGTTGTCTCTGACTCAAAGTACAAGTACAAGCAATGATCATGAAAGTAGTTTAACAGTGAGCCTGCACACTCTTACGATTGCAAATGGATACATTTACACTGATAATCTGTGTAAATCTAAATTTGGAAATACAGTATATATCCCTGCAGTATATACAGTAGTAATACAGTACAGTATATATCATTCTGTATCTGAATAGAATCAAATGGAATATTGTGTCTTCTTTTACGTTTATCTCCTAAAATCTATCTATTATGAATCAGCGATCATACTCGCGGTCGAATATGTAAATAATGTACACAGTATTTGGAGAAATTATATTTTTATCTTTTTTGTTACATACTTTTAACCAATAATTAACAGGTTGGCATTGAAAGAGACATTTTGTTTGATGAAGAGACCAGTACTTGGGATCCTTGATTTCCATCAAAACACCAGCCACCGGAATCAGTAGTACCTCCAGTTCGTCCTGCTACCCAGCCTTTGTTCCAGTCAGCTAGCCCCAGCCCTACTAGCCTTCAGTTGGCTAGCGACCAGTCTGCTCCATCAGTTCGGCTTGTGTTCATGAGCCTGGAATCCGGCACCTGTTCAGATCCTGTTCCCCCTCAACCCGTCTGTCGTGAGGCTCCCATCGGCACCAGTGCATCCAGGACTGGAGCCCTCACTGCCTCCCAGTGCACCAGAGCCCATGCTTCAGCCCAGCGCCAGAGAGGCTTCACCGGCCAGCAGCGCCAGAGATCATCTGCTGCACAGTCACGCAGAGACGCCGCCGCATGCCGCAGCTGAGATGCTGACACCGCCGCACAGCAACGCTCATACACTGCCTAGCGCCACAGAGCCTCCGCCACTGCTGCTCACCTCTGAGGCCCCGCCGCTGCAGCTCGCCTCCACTTAGGCTCCGTCGCTGCAGCTCATCTCTGAGGCCCCGCCGCTGTAGCTCGCCTCCACTCAGGCTCCGCCGCTGCAGCTCACCCCTGAGGCTCGGCACCCCTGTGCCCGGGTCACCCATCGCTCCAGTGCCCATGCTGCCCAGTGGTCCAGTGAGCCTGTGCCGACCAGTGCCCCGGAGCCTGTGCAGCTCAGTGCTGCTGACACTCAGCCTAGCATTGATGGACCTTTGTCGGCTGTCCCGGCCGACATTCCACCTGCTTCCGTTGAGCCCGCTGTTAACGTTCTGCCAGGGGCTTCAGCAGGTTTGGGTCCACAGCCCCCTCAAACACACTCTGAACAATGGCATCCTTAATTCTGCGAGTGGTTCTTTTGGTCCGCCAGATAGTCTGTTGGCCACTCTAGCTGTCTGTCTGCCAGTATGCTTGTGCGTTTGTCTGCTCCCCAGTGTTTTATAATCCGTTTTCCCACCTGATGTGTTTGTTCTATCCTGCCCTAGGTCTGTACAGTGTTTTTGCAGTGTTTCCTGTCTGCTCCATTTGTTGCTACCTGTCATGTCTCACCAGTCTGTAATTGTCTCCACCAGCCGAAGGCATGGGGGAGAGTATGTTTTGCACTCCGTCCGTCCGTGTGTCCGTCCGTGTGTCCGTGTGTCCGTCCGTCCGTGAGCAGCTAATCTCGGCCACCGTTAACCCGGTCGATGCCAAATTTTGCACACACACTCCCTGGATGCCAACCATGAACCTCTGCCCCAAACTTTCCAGAACGGCCTGTTATAGCGCCACCAGGAGGCCGCTTTGTGCAAAACAAGTTTTTGCACAGTACACCTACAGATTGTGTCCAAACATCACGCAAATTGGTACACAGTCTCTCTAGAGCCATTCAACCAAACCGGTCTTTCAGATTTCTCAGACTCCATCCTGATTGGTTAAGATTGGCTTCCAAAGTTCACAGGAGTGCTCAGTTTCAAACAAAATGCTGCAAATCATGAACACATCGCATGATTTCCGTGAAATTGTGCACCCACATTCCCACTAGGCCGAGGACGAAATGCCACATGAACAATTTCAACTCAGCCTCAAGGTGGCGCTATAACTGGCCGAAAAGTGTTTTTACATCTGACTGCACGGATCTGTGGATAACTTTATATGCCAACTCCCTAGAGGCCAAGGAAAAACCTTTCTCTGGAATTTTTCACATCTGCTCTTTATAGCGCCACCAGGGGGCCGACATATGTAAAACACATTTTCTATTATTACTCCTTCAGATTGATTTCTCCATCCTGATTGGCCACGATTGGCTCCTACATATTCCCACTAGGCTGAGGAAGAATCCTGGTGGAGACCTGTGCCGATTGGCACTTTATCTAGTTGCATTTGTAGTTCACCTGTGCCCAGTTAAGTCTCAGCCTATCGTGTGTTGATTGTAGTTATGTTGCACCTGTGTCAGTCTATTTAAACCTGCAGTGTTCCCTTGCCAGATTATAGTTTGTTGTCCTGCCCTTGTATGTCCTGTCCAGTTGTGATTAAATCATCATTGAAATTTATCTGCCTGCCTGCTTGTGGTTCTGCATTTGCTCCAACACATGTCTCACCGTGACATATACTACAAGATTTTTTTATTTTTTTGCTGTGAGCTTGTTGAAAAAGTGTGAGTACTACTTAGAAGGCATTTTTAGAATGGGCCTCTGGGATTTGGGGTGGGATTTTTAACCAATTTAGGCCCAGTTCTAAAAAAAAATCTTCTAAATCCCTAAATGTTTTCAGAAAAACCTATGTTTCTATGCCAGTGTGCTCAACAGTTTTTCATGTCAGGACCCCCAGAATTATCTGTTTTTGGCCGCGAACCCCCATCTGAAAATATGTTTTTCCAGGGACCCTCCCAGAAGCGAATATTCGAGATTAAAAACGTTCACTATTTGCGCAATAGCTAAAGTATAACATAATCCTTAAAACACCAAAAGGGGTTCCCGTCCTGAACGTGTTAAAGGATCAGTGCAAAAACAACAATGAATTGAGTATGGAGAACATGGAGTTGGACTTAACAGAACCATGACTGTTTTGATGTCTTCCAGGTCTGGACTGCAGTTTTTAAGGAGGGCTCATGTCAGCAGGGAGAAAAAATACAAGTTTTGTCCTTGATTTGAGAACGAACGTGGTGGGATTGTGTGCGTGCGTGTGTGTGTGTGTGTGTGTGTGTGTGTGTGTGTGTGCGAGCGTGCGTGTGTGTGTGTGTGTGTGCGAGCGTGCGTGAGTGTGTGGGTAAACCATCCACGTTGACCGCTATGTCTGACCGCAGTGGTCAGTCAGTGGGCGATTTATAATGACCACACACATACTCTCTCTCTCCCCCTCTCTCTCTTACACGCGCAAGCACGCACACATGCGCATGCACACACGCACACACACACACACACACACACACACACACACACACACACGTCTTCATTAACAGAGAAACATTTCTATTGATCTCCAGACCTCCTGCGCCTCACGTTACAGATAAGAAATATGTAAGACTGAGACTAAATGGGTTACATGTGCGCACGTGCACACACACACACACACACACACACACACACACACACACACACACACACACACACACACACACACACACACACACACACACAGACTGGTCAGTGCTAAGGAGGTTAGGGTTAGTGGATTAGTATTGAACAGATTCTTATAGCATTATCTGTGGGCTAGAGCCGGCCACTGGTGTCAGAAACACTACTGTGGTGTGTGTGTGTGTGTGTGTGTGTGTGTGTGTGTGTGTGTGGAATGTGGTTGGCCACGGGTGACAAAACCTTAAGTGTGTGTGTGGTGTGGCCTAACATGTTTGTTTGTCTGTGTCTGTTTGTAGTATTTACTCTAAGGTTATAGTTTATGATGAATATGCAATAAATGAAAAATACATAACTAAATAACTAATAACTAATAGTTCAGCTGATACACATACAATTTCAGCAGTCCACATTATTTTCCATGCACAACAGAATTGTGAATTATTTTGAAAAGTAGAGAGGCTAAACATGTATTTTCATTCTTCACATATAGATTGTATAAGGTCTTTTGGGCAAAATACAAAATGTGTGCTCGTTTTGTACACAGGCCTTCCTAAAACATGCTACTTGAAGTAAATTGGCAGAGCGTTGACTGATACAAATCAATGATGTGTGTAAAATATAATCAATTCAATCAATTAACAGATCTTCAAACGGCCCCTTAAAACAGCATATTGGCAATAATGTATATAGAGCCTATTAAGAGTTCAATATCCTTGTATGTTGTCTCACATAAGGACATATAGTCATTATATCTTTAAATTACAAGTCATCTCCAAACTAATCCGTTCTTTCTTTCTTTCTTTCTTTCTTTCTTAGGATGGAGATGACAGTAGACTTACAGCGGCGGAAGGCTCACCTAGAGGCAATGCCCCTGGACTATGGGCCCTCCCGGGGGTTTCCTCTGAAGACAGCTGATGAAGACGGCTCAAAGTAGGAACCCCATTAGGCACGTCACCATTAGCACTTTTTTACTGGACGATTGTCAGGCCAACCTTGCACACACGGTATCTGCACATTTATAAAGTTAAAATTCCATGTCTTTCTTTCTTTCTTTCTTTCTTTCTTTCTTTCTTTCTTTCTTTCTTTCTTTCTTTCTTTCTTTCTTTCTTTCTTTCTTTCTTTCTTTCTTTCTTCACTTCTGTCTTAATTCCCTTTTTCAGTTTGTCTGTAGCCTATGTCCCCAGTATACAATATGTATGTATGTAACCGTACAGTATGTGTGTGCACCCACTTAAATGTTGGCCAAATGTCAACTTCATGTCACTCCTTCCATCTCATATCTCGATCATTGTGTGTCTGTGTGTGTGAGAAAGAATTAGAGACGGGATAGATGAAGGCAGAGATAGCCAGAGGGAGACAATGTGGAGAGGAAGAAGAGAGGGAGAGGGAGAGGGAGAGAGAGAGGGGGAGAGGGATAGAGGAAGACAGAGAGAGGGAGAGAGTCCTTTAGCATCATAACTGTCACAGAGAGAAGTCTCCATGGACCTAATGCAACCATCACTCATACACTGGCAAGGAGCTTCATTTTTTAATCTGTGTGTGTGCGTGTGCGTGTGTGTGCGTTTGCGTTTGTGCGTGCATGCGAGAGAGAAAGAGAGAGACAGAGAGAGAAAGTGAGGTTGTCATTCTTTAGAAATGTTTTTACCGTGGAGATTAATCTAACTTTAGTGACACACACAGCAGCGATACAGTCATACAGACCTCGATGCAGTGACAGAGAGAGACATAACAACAGACGCAGAGAGAGAACGACAGACAGCGAGAGAGAGAGAGAGAGATAGACGGACAGAGAGAGAGAGAGTAAGAATAAGACGAAAAGAGAGACGGAGTTTGTTGTTCACTCAACTCCATCTCCTGACATCTAGGGCTGTCACGATTACAGATTTTCTGGGGGAAGTTTATATGGCGTTTGTAGAAAATTCCCCATAGCTTAATTTATTTGCCTTATTTTGTACAGGCCTATTTTGGGCAACCTCTAGTCATTCTTTAGGACCCAGTTTCCAACTCCAATTCAGGCATCTGTTGGGGCACTCCCTAATGCTACAGGACCCCAGTATTGTGACCGTGCAGTTCTAAAATGCAGATGGACAGATAAACCTGACCAACAGAATGCGTTCTTGAGGAAATACTATTCATTCATTCACCGCCACATTCATTCATCATTTCACCATCCATGGCTGTCAATCAACTAAACTCAACTTCATATAAAACCATAAATGCCAAAACTGTGTCAACCTTCTTCATGCTCTCTGACTGGAGCCCCGTGGTGGGCATAGCATCAACCCCCCTAAGTTTATACACGCCTCCATTAGGCTACTAATATTTTACAGCGTTCATTTCTACGTTAGTGAAGCCACAGTCCTGAGTCTCGAGCCACGGTCGGAGTGCATTTAAATACACTATAGAGCGGTGGCGATGGGGCACTGGCCTACTTGGAACGATGCAAGTTGGAAATGCATGCCCCACCCAGTTATTATGTATGTGTCCCTTTTATGCCCATTTATGGAGTTCTTTGTCAGGCATGCCCACAGCTAGGCGTGCATCTCGTGCTTGGTCTGACTCAGCTCCCTGTGCACGGTGTTGTGCATCACGCATCCGGTTGAGGTAGGCTCGGGTACCTTTTGGCATTGCGGCATGTACAAAGGTGATCTGTAACTGATATATAACTGCATCGATTAGCCAATTTATCATTCTGTTGAGCTGGTCAAGTCATTGTGATGTCAGCTGTGTCCCCTTTAATGCCCATATGGAGTTCTTTGTCAGGCATACCCAAATATGGAGTCTATGCAGTGATGTCAGAAGTGATGTCAGCTGTGTCCCCTTTTTTATTTTTTTTATAGAGGGACAGACAGTAGACTGACAGGAAATGGGGGAGAGAGATGGGGAGGTGACATGCAGTAAAGGCCGTCGGGATCGGGGGTCGAACCCACGGACAGAAGCCTCATTGCTTCATGGCTCAACTAAAAATGGAAACTCAGAGAAATGATGCAGGCAGACGGGTTGAGACAGAGCGAGAGAGAGAGAGAGAGAGACATTCAGTATACTGTACATGGCTGTGGTTGGTTGACAGAGAGACATATAGATGTATCTGTGCTGTATGGCTGTGGGATGACAGATGACCGGCCAGACATCCGTCAGACTTGGCACAGCTTCAAAACCTCAAACCATGACACATGTCAAGCACAATCACACACACAATCAAGCCTGCCTGCATGCGTGGTATGGGTGTATGAATGTGCACGTGTGTGCGTGTTTGTTTGTGTGTGTGTGTGTGTGTGTGTGTGTGTGCGTGTGCGTGTACCTGTATAAGGTAAGCTAAGGGCAAGGTGGGGGGGTCATAGGAACATTGTCATACATCACGCTCACAAGCACACCCGCACGCACCCACACGCACATGCGTGCCCACACACACACACACACACACACTAACCCCATGTCCTGTCCGTACGTCCATAGCAATAAAGCGTCACATCTGCCTTCATTGGAGCGGAGCTAAAATCAACCCCCCCCACCCCCACCCCCTTTCCCCCCTAGCCCCCCCACACACTCACCCTGACGGGCGCGGGCCAAATCCAATCACGGCTCAATACTCAGCATGACTGATTGGCTTCCAATCCAATTGAATCTCTCTCCAAGGAGGGGGGGGGGGATTAGGACAGGCAGCCTGTTCAGAGCTATTAGACATTGGCATTGGCAGGAGAGAGAGGGGTCTCGGTGGAAAGAAAGAAAGAAAGAAGGAAAGAAAGAAAGAAAGAAAGGCAAAAAAGAGGCGCTGGGAAAGGAGCGAAGGGGAGAAAGGAAGAGAAGTAGCTAGGTGACAAAAGGAGAGTGGAGTGCATAGAAGACAGAGGGAATATGAACAACAAGGACTGGACAGTGAGAGAGAGACAGAGAGACAGAGAGAGACAGAGAGACAGAGAGAGAGAATGAAATAGAGGGAGTAATTGAGAGATTGAGAGTGTGTTCTAAAGAGATGCTTGCTACAGGATGCTTAGACATGGTGTGTGTGTGTGTGTGTGTGTGTGTGTGTGTGTGTGTGTGTGTGTGTGCGCGTGCATGCGTGTGTGTGCGCGTGTGCATGTGTGTGTGTGTGTGTGTGTGAGAGAGAGAGAGAGTGTGAGAGAGAGTTCTGTATGGCTGCCAGCTCCTGTTTTAATTGCCTCGTTAGGAGTTGAGTCTAACTGTAAACTGCAAAGTGCTTACAGACACCAGGGATTAAAAACTTTGACCCACCCCTCCCCTTCCCTTCCCCCCCCCCCCCCTCTCTCTCTCTGTCTCTCTCAGTCTCTCTCTCTGTCCCTCTCTCCCTCTAATCTCTGTGCATCTTTCTTGCTCTTCCTCTTTCTGTCGAATCCCTTTCTCTGCCTTTCTGTCCTCTGTCTCTTTGCGGGGAGAAGTATCGAATCTTCACGTCAGTCTTTTGTGTTCACAAACTTTTGCACAAGTCAGGTGATATTTAGAGGGACTGTGCCATGATCTGATGTTTTCATTCTTGAAGGTTTTCATCGGTTTTAGAAACATCAATGCCTGGCTGTGATACAACACCTGCATATTGACAGAAAAATCGGTATCAACATTCCTCTCTGTTCCTACATTTCCCATGATGCATTTGGCATTGATGTGATTTATTTATTGAATCACATCTCGATAATTACATTATCATCTAATCACAATTATTTGAGATAATTGCAATTATTTTTGCATAATCGTCATAATCATTTTCATGTTGGAGTTGAAATAGTTGATCTACAAGCTCAACACGGGTCACGTGATGCGTTTTGAGCTTGTAGATCTTTCCACTATAAAGTATAAAGTTATTAAATTATGTATTTGTCGATTCTGCCCCATGCACACCTTTTGTTTACGAAGTATATAAACATTTAATCATGCTCTAATGTTCAATGCCATTTAAATAGTCAATCGCAATGATTTGTGTGACAACTAATCGTCAAGTCAAATTTGTAATGGTGCGACAGCCCTGGTAAAAATCTATTTTTGTAACAATGTCACGGCCAGCAAGGGGAGTGACCAGGATGCCTAGCATGGTAGTAAATTTGACTATGCGTGTCTCAGCGTGACTCAATGACATGTAACGTTCCAAGCTTTTAGATTTAATTCTTTTTTTGACATTGTATAAAACAGGTTTTAGATTGACATCTGTTTCAGCCAAGTATGCACCATAGCCGTCGTCATTGTTTTTTATTGATTGAATACTTTATTAACAGTTTGCAGAAAAAAGCACAGGAAAGTACAGTTCAATAAGCTTTGCTAAGAGGATTTAAAAGTAACCCAAGAAAGGCTATGGCTTGTTTTCATTGGGGTCCTTCATTCAATTCATCCGAGAAAAAGGTCAAAGTTCCTGATATGGAAGAAATTCCTTTTCACACAGAATGTTGTGTCTGTCTGTTTTATTTTCCTTGAACACCATACATAGGCTACTTGTTGCTTAATTAAAGAAAAGACAAAATAACCCACTGCACGTAGGGCTGTCACGATTAAATGGTAAATGGTGCATTTATATAGCGCCTTTATTCAAGGCGCTTTACAAAGATTGTGCATTACATTCACCCATTCACACACACATTCATACACCGATGGCAGCGGAAACCATGCAAGGCACCAACTAGCACATCGAGAGCAATTAGGGGTTCAGTGTCTTGCTCAAGGACACTTCGACAGTAACTCTGGGGGAGCCCGGGTTCGAACTGGCAACCTTACGGTTACCATCCAGGCACTCTACCCCTGAGCCACCGCCGCCCCACGATTACACATTTAAGTTGACAATTAATCGTCACACAAATAATTGCGGTTAATGTTTTAATTGTGTTTGTAATAAAAAAATCACACACGTGTGAACTGAGTGGTGCAATTCCCCCCCCCCCCTCTCTCTCTCTCTCACTCACTCTCTCTCATTAGAGACACTACCCCTCTCACTGTTTCTGGCGCCCCCTACTGCTATTATTAAGTCACATACTCGTGCTTACACAGACACACACACAAACAGGTACGAGGACATTGCAAGCTGGTTGTAGGAGTGGTTGCACCACTCAAAAATCACACGCGTGTGAACTGAGTGGTGCAACTCCCCTCCCCGTGATGTGTTGTATGGACACAAATATAGTAATTGCGATTAGACGATTATGTAATAATTGTGACGAACTAACTGGACATTACATGTTGACCTATCTCTCTCTTTCATTGAATTCTCTAAGAAAGCCAAAAATTCCTAGAAATTAGGGTATCTTCCAATAATTGGGTGCATTCTTGTGTGCATGTGTGTGTGTGTGTGTGTGTGTGTGTGTGTGTGTGCACGCGTGCATGTGTGTGTGTGTGTGTGTGTGTGTGTGTGTGTGTGTGTGTGTGTGTGTACTGTGCATGCATATCTATGTGTAATAAATAAGACAAGTCTGACACTATCCTCATTGGGATGCACTGTTTATTTATCCTCTATGCTCCCACAATTCCTTTGTGTTCTAAACAAACCACAACTCCCCACGCCCTGCCAAAGCCAGAGAGGGGAGGGGGACACAGACAGACAGACGGAGAGAGAGAGAGAGAGAGAGAGAGGGGGGGGGGGGGAGGGGGGGGGGGGGGAGGAGGGGGGGGAGGGAGGGAGGGAGAGGGAGGGAGGGAGAGAGAGAGAGGGAGGGAGGGGGGGGGGGGGGGGGGAGGGAGGGAGGGAGAGAGAGAGAGGGAGGGAAAGAATTAGGGGTGAGAGAGCAGCCCGCAGACCACATCATGGTTATGGGATCAGTTATATGGCTAATGACTGCCATCAACCACTGGGTAGACAGAGAGAGAGACGGAGAGATAGGCCTCCTTCGTACTAGTGTCAACTCTGACAGTCTTAACTGTACAAATGTATTTTTACAGATTGAAACTCAAAGAGATGAATTACCACCCTGAATGTACGAGCCCTTGCTTTACAACTCACAACGAGTGTGTGTGTGTGTGTGTGAGTGATGATAAGGGTGGGATACAGTATGAGCTTTGTTTAGGGTTGAGGCCATTTGGGTTACAGATCCATTCAGATACACAGTATAGGCTCAGATATGTTGTGACACAGTGAGTAAGATTCTCAGTATTCATTCATCATTATATATATCAACTCATAACAGAGAGTGTGCAAATGCCGTTGGTTCCAACTGCAGGCGCTCAGAGTTAAATTACCACTGGGTATTATCATACAGTGCTGTGCAGTGTGCACTCCTCCTATCTCTATATCTGGCTGTTCTGTGCCGCGTTCCTCTCGTCACCCACGTCTCCCGTCCGTGGTAAAACCATAAAGATTAGGATGGACCTTTCCTTCTGGGTCCAGAGTTTCCCGTCGGGTCCAGAGGTCGCGGCTCTGCCCGGTTTACAAGACCTGCCCGAGACACGTGCACGACGCCACATGCGTCTGCCGCGGCGGACAACGCGGACCACCCAGCGTGCCGGAGACCAGGCTACAATTTCAACAAACCACTAAACTGGAAGCACCTGGAATCAAAGGTGAGCAGCTTCATCGCTGAAACCATTTATTACTAAATATTTATGACACTTTCTTTCTTCAATTACATGTAACAATCATTACATATAGATAAACTGTATTGGTATATTTAATATACCAATACCGTGGGTCCACCTGGTACTTTGCTTCTGCATGGTATAGTCTATCCTACCAGGAAATGAATTGCTTTGCAATTAGGACATTAGTGCGATTAACACGCCTATTTTCAATTACGACATTAGTACGATTAACAAGCCTATTTTCAATTACGACATTAGTACGATTAACAAGCCTATTTAAAAAAGTGTGAAAAGTTTGACATCCATGTCAAAGGTCAAACCCGATCTCTCTAACCTCTGTGTTCATAACTCAAAAAGTATTTTGACAAAAAACCCCACATAATAATAACAGTAATACAAGCTAACAATACATTTTGAGTTTGAACTGTAGAATTCAGGCGGGACTTTCAGCTCACTCACACCACTGACAGCCAATAGGAAGGATGGGATTTTGAGAGACCAAACAGGAATCTAGCTCAGAGACACAGGCCAGCAGTTATTTGGTTGCTAGCCCAGAAACAGCCAGTCAATCAAGCTGTCAGTCTGTAGTGTCTTACAGACAGACAGACTCTACCTCTGACAGAGTGTTGTGTTTGGCTGTGCAGCAATGTTACCAGGTGTTAATGCACCCAACACGATCTCAATCCAATAGACACTGTGTTAAAAGGCCCAACTGTACACTACAGTACTGCTCTAGCTGTATCACACACACACACACACACACACACACACGGTAATCACTCTGCAATTAACGAGCCTGTGTGTCTGGGCAATTCGATACACACTAAGTGAGGAGAGGAAAGAACGGGAGTGAGAAAATGAGACAGAGAGAGAGAGAGAGAGAGAGGGGGGGGGGGGGGGAGAGAGAGAGAGAGAGAGAGAGAGAGAGAGAGAGGGGGGGGGGGAGGGAGAAGGTCAGGGCCAAAGATATCTACTTATATTAAAGTATACTATAACTATAAAAATATAGTTTTAAAAAACGAGTTAACCATGAAGTTAACTCCACAAAAGATCACAGGATCTACTGAATGTGAAGGGGGAGGTGACAAATTGACATATATTCCTACAATAATAGTATGGCAGCCCCCTATAATAGGCCTACCCCCCTTCACATTCAGTAGATCCTGTAATTTCCTGGGGTCTAGTACATTTTTTATAAATAGCTTTAACATTTTGTAAACAAATACATATTTAGCCCCATGTTTGAATGCCCCCGCCCCCCTGTCAAAAATAGCTAAAATCGCAAAAAAAAAAAAAAGCAGCATGATGAAAAAAAACACCTAAAACATGAACCTTGGTTGAAAAAAAACTAAAGTTGTCCTTTAATATTAATTATCTTTCATATTTTGAATTTTTACCTTTTTGTTGTTGCTATTTTTGCTAGATGTCTTGTAACAACGTATATGTAGGGTTGAAGTGAGGCAGTTGATCAGTAGCTCTTATCCATAGCACTAGGAGTTCTCCTTATAGTCTTGCGTATAGCCAGACAACTATTCCACAATCTCCGAATGCTGCCTACAGTATAAAGAGTCTGGAACTACACCTCCTGAAATCCGAGTAAGGAAGCTGGAATTTCCGTTCACGAAAATATATTTTGAAATGGCTTCTAAGCAACAAGCATAATACACATAATGCTTAGGTGCAAGCTTCCGTTCTCCAGACTGTATGATCGAAGCATTTGAAAATTGCGAGCTTGGCAACGCGAGACTAGTACATTTACTGTATACTCAAGTACAATGTTGAGGTATTTGAACTTTACTTGAGTATTATACTTCTACTCCACTACATCCCGGAGGCAAATATTGTACTTTTACTCCACTACATTTATTTGAAAACTTCAGTTATTAGTTACTTTGTAGATTTTGATTATTATTACAAAACATACATTAACCACTTCAGCCCTGTATAAAGTTCGGCCATTTGAAAATAGCCGAAGCTCACAATGCGTCACATCACAATCCTTTTAATCACTTTATCCATTTATGTCCTGGCTATTATAAAAATATCAGATGCACAAGCTCACAGCACGTCAGTCACTTTGTGCCTCGTTGCAACCCTGTACTTAGCAAGAATATCTAATTTGGGGGTCCTTGACATGAAAAGGTTTGAGAACCACTACAGTATAGACATGATATTGTATACATGTGGTCTTTTCCTTGCTGTTGCATTTACCCTGAGGCTCCCCTCTGTCGCCTCAGCTAGGCCTGTCACAATCATTACATGAACCGCCTAATCGCAAACAACATCGTTTCCATGTTGGAAAATGTCCATGCATTTTCAAATGCAGAAATAGCAGATCTACAAGCTTACAAGTTACAACACGTGACTTTGTTATGTGTTGTAAGCTTGTAGATCAACTTTTTCAGCAAATTTTTGGAAAGACATACATTTGTAATCATGACAGGCCTAGCCTCAGCACACATCTCTCTTTCCTTCTCCCCGTTTCCCTCTTTTCAGCCTCCCTCATTTTACCTGCCCTCCCCCCCCCCAACTCTCTCTTCCTCTCTCTCTGCCTCTGTGTTTAACTCTTGCAGGTGTTATCTGTGTGTCTTAAGCAGAGGGCAATTAGACCCCCCTGTCTCATTAATAATACATTGTTAGCCTCGTTAATAATTTACCTTAATTGCTGATTTAAGTTTCCCTTCCCTCAACACAAACGGTCACTGGGGGGAGGAGCGGGGCTCAACAACTCTAAGGTCACACACGTTCACAGGTCACACACACACACACACACGCACACACACACAGGACACCAAGGTGATAGATGGATTAGGTTTCTTGTCCTTTTTTTCAGCCCTTTTCGCCTGTGTGTTGCACGCATTCCTGTGCATGTACTGTGTGTGTGTGTGTGTGTGTGTGTGTGTGCGTGTGTGCGTGTGTGCGCGTGTGCGTGCGTGTGTTTTGCATACGTGCGTGTGTACCCTACAGTCCTTGATGCCAGTGGGCAGATCAATGCAGCTGATTGAAAAGAGTGGAGTGTACGTAGCTGGTGAAAGCCAGTGTCACTGTGTCTGTGTGTCGTAGTAGTCGTACTAATGAAGTGTAGGCTGAGCAACGCTTATAACACTGCAAAGTGCAGTATTCATTTCACCCCTGAGTGTAAAAATGTACCTGTACGGGTTACTCTCAGGGTTCAATTAACCGTACGACGTAAGAGTCAAAACCGAATGCGATTAGAATTATTTTGTGTTGGTACTCCTTATCGACAGCACTATCTATCTATAACCTTTTCCTGACTTCTGAATCAAGGCTTTCCCTCCCCTGGAGTCGATAAAGTATTATCTTATCTTTCTTAAAGGGACACTTCACCCTTTTTGCAAAAAAATATATGTTAATGATGTTTAGAAGCTTTAGAACACTTTCCTGGAGATCTTTATGTGTGTAATATGTGGTTTTAGATATTTTAGATTGTAGCAGTGAGCCTGTTGTCTCTGATGTCATGGACACTGGGCTCACTTCCTTCCTGGACTACATGTTGTCTCAGTAAGACAGCTCTCCCCCTATCCACAAGGAGGAGCAGTGCACCAAAGAATTATGGGAATTGTAGTCCAGGAAGGTAGTGAGACCAGTGTCCATGACATCAGAGACAACAGGCTCACTGCTACAATCTAAAATAACTAAAACCACATATTACACACATAAATACCCCCAGGAAAGTGATCTAAAGCTTCTAAACGTCATTAACATATATAACATATTTTTTGCAAAAAGGGTGAAGTGTCCCTTTAAGGGCATAATCTCTATCTACAAAGGTCTTGGTGGTAGTTAGAATTGCCTGTGATCAATTAACACACGTTGTTGCCCGGGAACCCCTCAGTGTTCTATAATTGGTCCCCTCCTTTTTGCCAGGTGCTTGAAAAGCGCCTGGACTACATTTGCTACTACTACCTCTAGTACCATCATGATTGGCTGCCTCGTCTCTAGGCTGCCTCTAAGCCAATGGGAGACTTATCCATGAAACCCATAGTCTGAACGGCATAAAACCCATACTCTGACCGCTGCAACGTGAAGCCGTTAGCCATACAGCGGCTGCAGCACACACACTGATTATACTGTAGATGTGCATAAACGATAGCTTTCTGCACCTGGCAGTTATGACTGAGTCATTCTTATTCTCAACCCTCTACACTAAATCTCACTAAAAGTGTTCACCTATTACGACATGCCTATGCACTCAAATCAATTCAGTGGCTCCGTTGCGTGTTGAAGAAAAAAATAAATTACAGGATATAAAATAGTACACACACTAAAATTGTGAGCAAAACATATTTGACAGGCATGTGCTGTAACGTTTAGATGCTTTGGTAATAATGTTTGTGTTCATTTCTGCTAATTAAACGTTTCCTGAATTGAAAATGTTGCTTGGATTTCAAACTCTCTGCCTCTGTTTCCACAGGTAAAAGTTCTCTAGGCTGATTGGCCAAATCCTTAACGAGCCTGCTACGCCTCAGTCTGGACCTGCGAAAGTCCATTGGGTTTTTGACGACGACTTCTGATTGGCCAGAGAGTTGATTCTGACCCCCCCTGCCATCAGTAACAAGGATTCATCCTGTTGTTCCCATGACTGCCAACAGGAAATCACTGTTACTGGGGGCAAGGGTCAGGGAATCATACACACACAAACACGCAGCATCGTGAAACCTCTTTTTTTATTTTTTGTAAATGAATGCCCTACTTCATCATATGATGTAGGGCAATCTACATATTTTGGAGATCATTGTTTCAACCATATATGTGTCTTAGATTTGTATGTTTCATGTTTTTGAGGGGCTGTGTCCAGCTTTGAGGGTTTGTGTAAACACAAACATTGAAGACAAAAGTGAGGACACTAATTGTGATTCGCCAGAATGAGATGATGTATGATGACATGCCGGTATGATGATAAGAGCGCCCCTCGCTTCACAAAGGTGTGATTAAAATAAATACAAATAATGGTAAACTGAGAAAATGTGTGGAAGTTGTTTTTGCCTGTATATACTGTAGGTTTTATACATATTTAACAGATGCAAAGTATTAACTTTGATTCTGCTATTTGAAGTGGGTCTACTAAACAACATTCTGCAATTCTACAATATATTTCAAAATGAGCTTGTGTCAAAAATAATAACTACATTGGATCTATTTCCCATTCCCTGAAAGGTTTTGCACATAGAACATTTCTACAAGAAAGGTAGAAAGCTTTCATGCAAGGCAGCATGCATGCAAACGCACACCACAGGGCGTAAATTGCACTTAATGTCTTTGTTTTGTCCCTGTCTAATTATACCGCTTTAAATTATTATTATAGCTGCTACAATGTATGAAAAACCAGAACAAAATATTTGTACTCAAGAACAATAAAGAAACCTTGGGCCTTGTACTACTCTGATAATATCTAAGATAGGGGTAGGGCTCGATAAGCATTGGACTCTTTATCATGTAAAATGGATTTGACAACTTGTGCCTTGGACTTTCCTTTTTCTTTGTTATTTTTTTGTGTGATTATTTGTGATATATTAATTGCACTAATGCGCAATGTATATACGTTCAGTTGCCCCATGAGTCCTTTTTAATTGTAAATGTTTTTTTATCTTTACTTTAAATTATAGTACAACGAATGAATGAATTTTCCTATTGCATATCCTGCATGTGTTATGTAACCATGTATACAGTACATGCAGGTACACGCACGGAT
Organism: Protomyctophum parallelum; assembly: GCF_964188405.1. Taxonomy (NCBI): domain Eukaryota; kingdom Metazoa; phylum Chordata; class Actinopteri; order Myctophiformes; family Myctophidae; genus Protomyctophum; species Protomyctophum parallelum. The sequence continues at coordinate 22,211,643 of NC_139715.1, read as the reverse complement.
ACATGTATGCACACACACACACACACACACACACACACACACACATACACACACACACACACACACACACACACACACACACACACACGGAAAAAGAGGAAAATAATAATTATTATTTAATTTAACTCATTCCTAAAACACACATAGACATGCACACTGGAAATAAGCTGTTTGCTTTCTTGCATTTATCCTTTTGATGGTTCTGTATAATTATGTGTATTTTCTGTACATGTAAACATTGGCAATAAACATATCAATCAATCAAAAAACCTTGTAAATAAATAAATTGAACTGAACTGGGGTGGCACTTGCCCATCGGGCAAAAGTACAGGTCATGTTCAACTTGCCCACAGGTCTTGCCCACTTGCCCGAAAAGGAAATCCTCTCTTATAAAATGATAGACCTACATTTACATTACTTCATAAAAAATGTCATACCCCCATTTTTTTTATGCCAAATACCGAAATAGCTATGCATATGACTATGGGTTCACACTATTTTTATTGTGTAGCAACAGTGAAAACAGCACATTATTGGTAAACAGTTCTGTTATTTTACATTCCACAAACCAGAAGACTCTGGCCACATTCAGTTCAGTCAGACAACTCAAGGAGGATGTAATATATATATTTATTGATATAGGATAGTCAATGCAATATATTTATTATGGTTTGGCGATGTATTGGATCTGCTTTTTAGGTACTCAGGTCAAGCGCATCAGTCCCGACCATAGGGACTCTGAATCCCCCGTACCTAAACAGTAGATCCAAAACGACAGGTGGTAGCTGGGGTGGAGGTGGGTGAGCACTTTGTATACAGCAGCGCACAGTATACAAAAAGCAGCAGCAAGCAAGCAAGCAGGAGGATGAATGCAAAACCTTCAGTTAAAGTAGTCGGTATAAGAGATTGGGTGAGCGTGTGATTGGCTGAGTGAATCATGTGGATGAGAGCGCCGGCGCGCTGACTGAGGTTCCCTGACTGAACTTGCTCTGCGCATGTCTACGACAGGCGCAAATGCTCATTTCAGTCAGACAACTCAAGGAGGATGTAATATATATATTTATTGATATAGGATAGTCAATGCAATATATTTATTATGGTTTGGCGATGTATTGGATCTGCTTTTTAGGTACTCAGGTCAAGCGCATCAGTCCCGACCATAGGGACTCTGAATCCCCCAACAGCGCGAAACATCCGAAACCCCCAAAAAGCAGATCATCACCAACCCTAAGCTATACATGTGTACAACAGAGCACCTGTTGTTTCCTGAAACAGGAAGACCATACCGATATCCATTCCACGCAGAGACATGGGTCATAGATCAGGCATAGGTCATGCTAGCATTATGTGATGACTAGTCAATGTGTTCAACAGTACAGCGCCTGTTCAACAGTACAGCGCCTGTTCTAGCATTATGTGATGACTAGGTCGATGTGTTCAACAGTACAGCGCCTGTTGATCCCTGAAATCCAGGAGTCCTAAACGGTGTCCTGGTTCACTGCGCAAATAACCCAACCCGACCAGGATCACCGAAAGGGACATTCTATCGTTATCATTAATATCTGAAATCAGTACCCAGTAGTCTACCACCTGGAGCTGCAAATTTTAGCGTGCAACATGATCGCATGCATGATCATGATGCGGCAACGCTGCAAGTTCTGCCACAGTAATATGCAAAATACAGTTTTAAGAATTAATTGTACTTCTGTAGTAAGTAAGAAAAAATCTGTAGCAAATAACACACTATTCGCGACTAGTTAGTATTTTAGCCTGTAAAATATCTTTCAAGACTAGTCTAACATAGCTTTCGTAAGCAGCAGAGACCACCGGCCTAAGAAACAGAAAGATCATGCAGAAAAACTGTTTTAAGAGTATTAATAAGATCCTGCAGCATAAGGAGCAAAATAATGAATACATGTAGCAGCAGCAACGTAACCAACATAATTCAGAGCTCATTAGTTCTGAGCCTGAAAAAAGCATTCAAGTTTAGCAGAGCATAGCTTTCATCAGCTGCAGAAGACCACCAGCCCAAGCTTGTAGAGTGTAGCATTTGGAACTTTTGGTGCTGCTGTGCCGATCCTAAAGAGTGTGACGTGTAGCGATTAGGAGGCAGCCCACAGCCTTGACGCAGAAGAAGCAGCTTTTGCAGGACCGGCCATGGCTTCCCGGAATCCATCATGAATAGGGGCTCATGACATTGCGGATGGACAGCATGGCAGAAAATGAGGCATGGAAGAGAGAGGACAAGACTAGTGTTAGTTGCTGTCACAAATGAAATGAGTTGTTTGAGTGATTTTATGGTGGGCATCCAAGCAAAGTCAGAAGTGGAAATATCATGCATAGGATTCACCACATAGAAGGTATTAAACAAATAATCACTGAAAATCTGGAGTAAAGCTGAACGCCAGTTATAATGCCTTTGAGATTTAAAACAATTAACTAAAAGCACTACTATGATAGGATACACAGAAAGCAACTTGGAAAGATGAATAGGACCCTGCAACATACTGTAACCTCATGAGCTTGCAGCTGCAATTAACACTAGGAAGGCTGAAAAAAAATCACTCCTACTCAGTCTGACTATATCGGCCCATTCGACCGCTCTCCCCCTTTATCCCCCCACCCCCGCACCACTCGTTCACACCTCTTCAGCTGGAGAAGTCATTGTTGCCTACACGCACTCACTTTTATTTATTTTTTCTTCCCTCTCTTATGAATACATTATTATACACCCAATGAAAATGTACACTTCACGGATTATATAGGCCATTTGGAATTAGAACAATCGGTAGAAAATTGGCCGAGAATAGCACAATAGCACATTAATTATTGCCTAAATGTAGGCTACGGACTTTTCTGAAAATGGTTAATCTGCAAGCTGCCCGACATTTCAACTTGATATGTTTCGTAGAGAGGGCATAGGCCTACACAAGCCAGAATTCCGTAGTTTACATGGTATTTTGAATTTTTTAAAATGAGCAAAAAATAAGCGAGTTATGTAAAGAGGGGTGGAGGGGAAAAGGCGATTATTTGGCACAATCAATCAAATATATATTAATTACATCGCGTAGCCTATAATGTTTCCCCCTCTATATAAAAATGACAATATATAACTCTAATGTCGTATTTCGTCGGGAGTCGTGTTAATATTTATTTACTCGTCATTGTCATGTTCACTCCAAATAAGCAAGTATTATGTAATAAATAAATTAATTTCGTGGCTTTTTGTTCTCTTTTCTCCAGGCGCATACCCGCATCGAGATGAGCTCTGCGACAGCCGTGCTGTGCTGTTTTCAATTAAATTACTTGCAGTATAATATTAATAAATACTACATCCTATATACATTGCTTGTCTGTCTAATCATTCAAATGTTTTTCTATATGCATATTGCATAGTTTATGTAAGCCTGAATTAAAGTCTGATTACTGAGGCTTTTTCCCCCGTCTCTCTCACAAACAACGAAGCCTATAAATATTGTCACCTTTATGCAAGTTCGTTTGATATTGTTTAATTCGATAACGATAGCGAATATGCAGCTATCCGTATAGGTGCCCTTTGTGTCAGTGTGCGCCTGCCCAACCCCTGGCCTCTGTAGAACCTGAATCCCCCCCCCCACCTCATTTCCCCTCACTGTATTTTACATTCCTGCTGTTGTCACCACGCGGTAAATAATGAATACTTTGTGTTAATTCAACCATGTTTATTTTTTCTTATTGTTCACAATATCAGAAAGCATGAAAGAAAGTAAATATAAAGCGAAATAAAATCAGGGAAAACACAAATCCAGTTTCTGTTGCTATACTTAGAGACACTTGACACATGTCATTGTAATTGTTCCCGTACATGTGCCACATGCCCGTTTGCCACATTTGTGGCAGCTGGATAGCGTCTTGTTTCCACATCTGTCAAGCTGACACTGCCGTCGCTTCTTGGGCGTGTCTGGTGTCTGTGGACCATCCTGTCTCCTCTTGGCAGTTTGCTGGTTCTGTGGTGTGGTAGGCAGCGGCTGCAGTGCGCTGCGCTGCTGGCGCCGAGGGGTGCGTGGTGGCATGACTGAGTCCTTTTCACCCATGTGTTCCTCGCGGAGCTGTAGTGCCAAGTCCTGTAGGAACTCTCTCCTGGTGAGCTGCGGTTTGTTCAAGCACTGTTTGTACAACACATAGGCATTGATGGCAGCCAGGTCCAGAATGTTGTAAAAGACAGCCATTGGCCAACGCCTGGTGCCAAGTCTGACGCTGTAGTTTCGTGCCATCTGATCCAAAATGTCCACTCCCCATTTCGTGTCATTATAGTCCGTTACAGACTCTGGTTTCGCTTTGGGGTCTTTACCAATCACGATCGAACGGTGCATGGTGCTTAGAATGCAAACGTTTTTGTTTGCTTTGCTTTGGTAAATCGTCAGTGTGGCACCATCACTTGTCATCAGTTGTGTGTGGAACAGCTGTTCTTTTCCACGTGCGGATGGAGGCAACTCTCGCCTCTGTCTGTTCACAGTTCCAAGTATCGTTGTGTTGTTTGCTAGGAGAGACTGCCCCAACTTCATCGAAGTGAAAAAGTTATCCATTGTGATGTTTCGGCCTCTGTCGAGGAATGGTGCTACCAGCCTCTGGACCACGTCTTGAGAGAGCGGCACGCCATCACTATATATACAAATGACAGGGAGAAGGTGTAATGGTTATTACAACGCAAAAATATATACATAATAGGCTTTGATGTAAAGACATTTTAAATGATTATTGATTATTAGAAAAGGAAAATAAATCACCTGCTGCGGTACTGGCCCTTTCCAAGGTATGGAAATCCATTCAGGAAGTATTTGCTGTCCAGGTCGGCAGCAATCCAGAACTTAATTCCAAACTTGTCTGGTTTATTGGCCATGTATTGCGTAAATCCACATCTTGCCTTGGATGGGAAGAGTTGCTCATCGACCGTGATGTTTCCTCCAGGCACATAGCAAGATATGCAGTTATCTGTGAACTGATTCCAAATGTCCGTTATTGCAGCAAACTTGTCTGTTTCTTTGCGTGCTTCTCTGGTGTCCTTGTCGTCAAATCGCAGGTATCGCATTATGGATTTGAAACGGTCACGAGACATTGTTTCGCTCACCGTCTCATTCCCCCATGCCCCTTTCGCCCACAGTTGATTCAATGGATAACCAGATGTCGACATCGCACGAATGAAAAACACGCTGATGAATGCTTTCAGTTCAGTAACAGACAGATCCCATTCTTGATTCTGTCCATCACTGCGGGCAAACTTCACTGTGCAGTCTTTGACGTTTTCCAACATGTCGGGGTCAAACATACACAAAAAACTGCTCAACTCGTCGTGGATTCTGACCTTGGCAAAGGCAGTAGGACCTGGCCTGGCTGTGAAGATATTACGCTTTGGCAGTCTGCCGCGGCCAGCACCGGGTTGCATCGAAGACCATATTGTTCCATCTTTACTTGTCTCAGTAGTAGTCTCGGGCTGGGATGTTTGAGGTAAATCCTCTGTGTCATCTGCCTCGCTAGATTCGCTATCTGATGAATCTGAAGCTGGCGGGTAGTACTCTTCAGCCTGTTCCTCTCCTCCGACATTGTCATCTTCGCTGTCTATGTCGCCAAAAGCCGTCTGCCCGAGCAGAATGCTGGCTGCCTCCTCTGCTGTGTAGCGTCTTTCCCTCGGCTTATTTCTTCGAATCATGATCGTGAAATGACCTGTCCACACATTGCATGTGCCTTTATACACATTTTTTGCATCGAAGTTGTATAGGCTAATTTAAATGTCAATTGATTTTGATTGGGCTATATGACGACAGAATTCCAATGCATTGATAGAGGGCGTGGTGACAACAGCATGCAGGATGCATACTTCTCAACTTCTCAATATTTGCCTATATTTTACAGAACATAACTTAACATTAAATGCAGTCTATTAGTATTGACTATGCATAGTATATAACTTATAACGTAAGCCTAAAACGAAAAATAAAACCTTCACTCTCAAAGGGCACTATTTGGTCACATTCGATCATAAAAACATTTAGGCCTACATGGGACGAATATTTGGGCCTAAGCAGTTTTGTGTGTGTGTGTGTGTGTGTGTGTGTGCACCTGCACCTACAGTATATATATATATATATATATATACAAATAGACACTTCTATGTTGCTAAAGAACAGAACAGGAATTCATCATATAGGAAGCAAAAAGGGATAGTGTTAAAACTACACTTTTGGGGTGGAATTAACTCTAGGCTGAGTTTGGTAACACTGGCGTGATCAACTCTTTCAAATGACTCCAACACTGAACCCAATTTAAATCTGAAGGTGTTAAAATGACACTTTGGGAGTTGAAATCAACTCTGCAATGTTTAACCCTGGAATTTTAACTCATGTTCTGTTCTTTAGCCACATAGAAGTGTCTATTTGTATGTCTCTAAATGTTGTGATGAATTGAACAATGTGGACCCTGTTGTAAACAAGTGTAATGCTTAATTGGGTTAATATAGTATGTTTTTGAACGAATATTTGGGCCTACAGTTTTGTGTGTGTGTGTGTTTCTGGCCAGTGTTGCCACATCTGCTGTTTATAAGCGATTTTGGGATTATCTTTGTAGATTGAAATGTTTGAGAACCACTGCTCTAAAACAATATTAGACAAAGTTTGAGTGGGCTATATTACTACAGAATTCCAATGCATTGACAGAGAGGGCGTGGTGATTGCGCGGTAATTGCTGTTGTCACCACGCCCTCTCTGTCAATGCATTGGAATTCTGTATATAGCCCACTCACAATGTGACACATTGTGACAACAGTCACAACAATCCCAAAATCGCTTATAAACAGCAGATGTGGCAACACTGGCCAGAAACCCCATTTCCCCTCACTGTATTTTTTTTAACGTTTGTCTATTGGTATGTCTCTAAATGTTTTGATGAATTGAACAATGTGGACCCTGTTGTAAACAAGTGTAATGCTTCATTGGGTTAATATAGTATGTTTTTGAACGAATATTTGGGCCTAAGCAGTTTTTTGTGTGTGTGTGTGACCAGTGTTAGTCGACTCGGAATTGCAGCCATCCGTAGGTGCCCTTTGTGTCAGTGTGCGCCTGCCCAACCCCCCCAACCCCTGATGTGTGGCACCTATACGGATGGCTGCAATTCGAAGTGGCCTCTGTAAAACCTGAATCCCCCCCCCCCACCCCATTTCCCGAGTCGACGAGCAACACTGGTCACACACACACACAAAAAACTGCTTAGGCCCAAATATTCGTTCAAAAACATACTATATTAACCCAATGAAGCATTACACTTGTTTACAACAGGGTCCACATTGTTCAATTCATCAAAACATTTAGAGACATACCAATAGACAAATAGGGAAATATATATATATATATATATATATATATATATAGCTTGTCCCATGTAGGCCTAAATGTAGGCCCCCCCCCCACCCCATTTCCCCTCACTGTATATGTATCTTTTCCCTTTTTGAATCCACGACGAGTTGAGCAGTTTTTTGTGTATGTTTGACCCCGACATGTTGGAAAACGTCAAAGACTGCACAGTGAAGTTTGCTGCAATAACGGACATTTGGAATCAGTTCACAGATAACTGCATATCTTGCTACCGCGTGGTGACAACAGCAGGAATGTGTGGTGCATATATATGTGCATGACACCAATTCTCAACTTCTCAGACAATATTTATGTTTAAATGTAGGCCCCCCCCCCACCCCATTTCCCCTCACTGTATATGTATCTTTTCCCTTTTTGCTTCCTATATGATGAATTCCTGTTCTGTTATAGCGCATCATTATATCAAAACCAGGCCTATACTGAATGTATTACTTTTGTTTAAATCAACTGAACTAGACCAATAAAATAGTAGGCTAGTATTTATGTTTTTCGTTAATAATAATACATGCTGAGGGAATGTGCTCCGTTCATTGGCTCTATATAGGCCGTGCGAGACAGGATTATTTTAAATAAATATGTCTCTGCTCTGACAGAATGCGGCGGCATGCTTAAAATAAAAAGATATACAAGGCCCTATATATAATGTCCGTTATTGCAGCAAACTTGTCTGTTTCTTTGCGTGCTTCTCTGGTGTCCTTGTCGTCAAATCGCAGGTATCGCATTATGGATTTGAAACGGTCACGAGACATTGTTTCTCTCACCGTCTCATTCCCCCATGCCCCTTTCGCCCACAGTTGATTCAATGGATAACCAGATGTCGACATCGCACGAATGATATATATATATATCTTTTTATTTTAAGCATGCCGCCGCATTCTGTCAGAGCAGAGACATATTTATTTAAAATAATCCTGTCTCGCACGGCCTATATAGAGCCAATGAACGGAGCACATTCCCTCAGCATGTATTATTATTAACGAAAAACATAAATACTAGCCTACTATTTTATTGGTCTAGTTCAGTTGATTTAAACAAAAGTAATACATTCAGTATAGGCCTGGTTTTGATATAATGATGCGCTATAACAGAACAGGAATTCATCATATAGGAAGCAAAAAGGGAAAAGATACATATACAGTGAGGGGAAATGGGGTGGGGGGGGGGCCTACATTTAAACATAAATATTGTCTGAGAAGTTGAGAATTGGTGTCATGCACATATATATGCACCACACATTCCTGCTGTTGTCACCACGCGGTAGCAAGATATGCAGTTATCTGTGAACTGATTCCAAATGTCCGTTATTGCAGCAAACTTCACTGTGCAGTCTTTGACGTTTTCCAACATGTCGGGGTCAAACATACACAAAAAACTGCTCAACTCGTCGTGGATTCAAAAAGGGAAAAGATACATATACAGTGAGGGGAAATGGGGTGGGGGGGGGGCCTACATTTAGGCCTACATGGGACAAGCTATATATATATATATATATATATATATATATTTCCCTATTTGTCTATTGGTATGTCTCTAAATGTTTTGATGAATTGAACAATGTGGACCCTGTTGTAAACAAGTGTAATGCTTCATTGGGTTAATATAGTATGTTTTTGAACGAATATTTGGGCCTAAGCAGTTTTTTGTGTGTGTGTGTGACCAGTGTTGCTCGTCGACTCGGGAAATGGGGTGGGGGGGGGGGATTCAGGTTTTACAGAGGCCACTTCGAATTGCAGCCATCCGTATAGGTGCCACACATCAGGGGTTGGGGGGGTTGGGCAGGCGCACACTGACACAAAGGGCACCTACGGATGGCTGCAATTCCGAGTCGACTAACACTGGTCACACACACACACAAAAAACTGCTTAGGCCCAAATATTCGTTCAAAAACATACTATATTAACCCAATGAAGCATTACACTTGTTTACAACAGGGTCCACATTGTTCAATTCATCAAAACATTTAGAGACATACCAATAGACAAACGTTAAAAAAAATACAGTGAGGGGAAATGGGGTTTCTGGCCAGTGTTGCCACATCTGCTGTTTATAAGCGATTTTGGGATTGTTGTGACTGTTGTCACAATGTGTCACATTGTGAGTGGGCTATATACAGAATTCCAATGCATTGACAGAGAGGGCGTGGTGACAACAGCAATTACCGCGCAATCACCACGCCCTCTCTGTCAATGCATTGGAATTCTGTAGTAATATAGCCCACTCAAACTTTGTCTAATATTGTTTTAGAGCAGTGGTTCTCAAACATTTCAATCTACAAAGATAATCCCAAAATCGCTTATAAACAGCAGATGTGGCAACACTGGCCAGAAACACACACACACACAAAACTGTAGGCCCAAATATTCGTTCAAAAACATACTATATTAACCCAATTAAGCATTACACTTGTTTACAACAGGGTCCACATTGTTCAATTCATCACAACATTTAGAGACATACAAATAGACACTTCTATGTGGCTAAAGAACAGAACATGAGTTAAAATTCCAGGGTTAAACATTGCAGAGTTGATTTCAACTCCCAAAGTGTCATTTTAACACCTTCAGATTTAAATTGGGTTCAGTGTTGGAGTCATTTGAAAGAGTTGATCACGCCAGTGTTACCAAACTCAGCCTAGAGTTAATTCCACCCCAAAAGTGTAGTTTTAACACTATCCCTTTTTGCTTCCTATATGATGAATTCCTGTTCTGTTCTTTAGCAACATAGAAGTGTCTATTTGTATATATATATATATATATATATACTGTAGGTGCAGGTGCACACACACACACACACACACACACACAAAACTGCTTAGGCCCAAATATTCGTCCCATGTAGGCCTAAATGTTTTTATGATCGAATGTGACCAAATAGTGCCCTTTGAGAGTGAAGGTTTTATTTTTCGTTTTAGGCTTACGTTATAAGTTATATACTATGCATAGTCAATACTAATAGACTGCATTTAATGTTAAGTTATGTTCTGTAAAATATAGGCAAATATTGAGAAGTTGAGAAGTATGCATCCTGCATGCTGTTGTCACCACGCCCTCTATCAATGCATTGGAATTCTGTCGTCATATAGCCCAATCAAAATCAATTGACATTTAAATTAGCCTATACAACTTCGATGCAAAAAATGTGTATAAAGGCACATGCAATGTGTGGACAGGTCATTTCACGATCATGATTCGAAGAAATAAGCCGAGGGAAAGACGCTACACAGCAGAGGAGGCAGCCAGCATTCTGCTCGGGCAGACGGCTTTTGGCGACATAGACAGCGAAGATGACAATGTCGGAGGAGAGGAACAGGCTGAAGAGTACTACCCGCCAGCTTCAGATTCATCAGATAGCGAATCTAGCGAGGCAGATGACACAGAGGATTTACCTCAAACATCCCAGCCCGAGACTACTACTGAGACAAGTAAAGATGGAACAATATGGTCTTCGATGCAACCCGGTGCTGGCCGCGGCAGACTGCCAAAGCGTAATATCTTCACAGCCAGGCCAGGTCCTACTGCCTTTGCCAAGGTCAGAATCCACGACGAGTTGAGCAGTTTTTTGTGTATGTTTGACCCCGACATGTTGGAAAACGTCAAAGACTGCACAGTGAAGTTTGCCCGCAGTGATGGACAGAATCAAGAATGGGATCTGTCTGTTACTGAACTGAAAGCATTCATCAGCGTGTTTTTCATTCGTGCGATGTCGACATCTGGTTATCCATTGAATCAACTGTGGGCGAAAGGGGCATGGGGGAATGAGACGGTGAGCGAAACAATGTCTCGTGACCGTTTCAAATCCATAATGCGATACCTGCGATTTGACGACAAGGACACCAGAGAAGCACGCAAAGAAACAGACAAGTTTGCTGCAATAACGGACATTTGGAATCAGTTCACAGATAACTGCATATCTTGCTATGTGCCTGGAGGAAACATCACGGTCGATGAGCAACTCTTCCCATCCAAGGCAAGATGTGGATTTACGCAATACATGGCCAATAAACCAGACAAGTTTGGAATTAAGTTCTGGATTGCTGCCGACCTGGACAGCAAATACTTCCTGAATGGATTTCCATACCTTGGAAAGGGCCAGTACCGCAGCAGGTGATTTATTTTCCTTTTCTAATAATCAATAATCATTTAAAATGTCTTTACATCAAAGCCTATTATGTATATATTTTTGCGTTGTAATAACCATTACACCTTCTCCCTGTCATTTGTATATATAGTGATGGCGTGCCGCTCTCTCAAGACGTGGTCCAGAGGCTGGTAGCACCATTCCTCGACAGAGGCCGAAACATCACAATGGATAACTTTTTCACTTCGATGAAGTTGGGGCAGTCTCTCCTAGCAAACAACACAACGATACTTGGAACTGTGAACAGACAGAGGCGAGAGTTGCCTCCATCCGCACGTGGAAAAGAACAGCTGTTCCACACACAACTGATGACAAGTGATGGTGCCACACTGACGATTTACCAAAGCAAAGCAAACAAAAACGTTTGCATTCTAAGCACCATGCACCGTTCGATCGTGATTGGTAAAGACCCCAAAGCGAAACCAGAGTCTGTAACGGACTATAATGACACGAAATGGGGAGTGGACATTTTGGATCAGATGGCACGAAACTACAGCGTCAGACTTGGCACCAGGCGTTGGCCAATGGCTGTCTTTTACAACATTCTGGACCTGGCTGCCATCAATGCCTATGTGTTGTACAAACAGTGCTTGAACAAACCGCAGCTCACCAGGAGAGAGTTCCTACAGGACTTGGCACTACAGCTCCGCGAGGAACACATGGGTGAAAAGGACTCAGTCATGCCACCACGCACCCCTCGGCGCCAGCAGCGCAGCGCACTGCAGCCGCTGCCTACCACACCACAGAACCAGCAAACTGCCAAGAGGAGACAGGATGGTCCACAGACACCAGACACGCCCAAGAAGCGACGGCAGTGTCAGCTTGACAGATGTGGAAACAAGACGCTATCCAGCTGCCACAAATGTGGCAAACGGGCATGTGGCACATGTACGGGAACAATTACAATGACATGTGTCAAGTGTCTCTAAGTATAGCAACAGAAACTGGATTTGTGTTTTCCCTGATTTTATTTCGCTTTATATTTACTTTCTTTCATGCTTTCTGATATTGTGAACAATAAGAAAAAATAAACATGGTTGAATTAACACAAAGTATTCATTATTTACCGCGTGGTGACAACAGCAGGAATGTAAAATACAGTGAGGGGAAATGAGGTGGGGGGGGGGATTCAGGTTCTACAGAGGCCAGGGGTTGGGCAGGCGCACACTGACACAAAGGGCACCTATACGGATAGCTGCATATTCGCTATCGTTATCGAATTAAACAATATCAAACGAACTTGCATAAAGGTGACAATATTTATAGGCTTCGTTGTTTGTGAGAGAGACGGGGGAAAAAGCCTCAGTAATCAGACTTTAATTCAGGCTTACATAAACTATGCAATATGCATATAGAAAAACATTTGAATGATTAGACAGACAAGCAATGTATATAGGATGTAGTATTTATTAATATTATACTGCAAGTAATTTAATTGAAAACAGCACAGCACGGCTGTCGCAGAGCTCATCTCGATGCGGGTATGCGCCTGGAGAAAAGAGAACAAAAAGCCACGAAATTAATTTATTTATTACATAATACTTGCTTATTTGGAGTGAACATGACAATGACGAGTAAATAAATATTAACACGACTCCCGACGAAATACGACATTAGAGTTATATATTGTCATTTTTATATAGAGGGGGAAACATTATAGGCTACGCGATGTAATTAATATATATTTGATTGATTGTGCCAAATAATCGCCTTTTCCCCTCCACCCCTCTTTACATAACTCGCTTATTTTTTGCTCATTTTAAAAAATTCAAAATACCATGTAAACTACGGAATTCTGGCTTGTGTAGGCCTATGCCCTCTCTACGAAACATATCAAGTTGAAATGTCGGGCAGCTTGCAGATTAACCATTTTCAGAAAAGTCCGTAGCCTACATTTAGGCAATAATTAATGTGCTATTGTGCTATTCTCGGCCAATTTTCTACCGATTGTTCTAATTCCAAATGGCCTATATAATCCGTGAAGTGTACATTTTCATTGGGTGTATAATAATGTATTCATAAGAGAGGGAAGAAAATAAAAATAAAAGTGAGTGCGTGTAGGCAACAATGACGTCTCCAGCTGAAGAGGTGTGAACGAGTGGTGCGGGGGTGGGGGGATAAAGGGGGAGAGCGGTCGAATGGGCCGATATAGTCAGACTGAGTAAGAGATATATGCCTAAAATCATATTTAGAAAAAGTTTCAAATGGGGAAAAAAACAGAGATGATTTCAATCGAATATTTAGACAAAGTCATGAAAGGGGAACTTTCTCTGGACTCCATGGGCTGAGAAAATAAACATTGAAATCTCAAATTCGGTCAGAACGGCTGCTCAGACTTCCTAGTGTTAAGAGAAGGCAGGAATAATTTACCATGGTTTGATTTAAGGTTACCAGGCAGCTTCGAAACCATCAGCATGGCCTCTGAGCTAGAACATGAAATTAAACAGGACAAGCATCTCTACGTTGACGAACCTGGAATTAGACAGCTCTTAGAATGAAATAATCCATAACACAGATCCAAGTTATACCACTGAGTAACGTGTCGATAGATGGAACAGAGGAGCGTCCTTATTGATGGGTGATGCAGATCCCTTCATTATGACTGATCCGTTTCCCATCCCAGGTTTTTATCCGACCAAAGCATGCTACCGCTGCTTATAAGGTAGCTCAAATAACACGGAAGACTTGCATCTGCCGGCAAGTATTAAATTCAGCCATTTATCTGCAACCCATCTCCCTTCATACTCTTCCCCCAAGACCGTAGAAGGAGCTGCGTCCATGTCAACATATCAAGGATACAGATGTTTCAACCGAAACACTACTTAGGTGGCTGAGCGACTGCATGTGAATATAGAATTAATAGAACAAAAGCAGCCTAGGTGAAGATGCGGATTGATTAACTGATGACCTGCCTCATGGTTTCAGTAGCAGCAGAACCACGTATACCACCAATGTGAGCCTATCCGATAATGGCTGCAGCTGCGATGAAGACTGTATGCGGCAACCCACAGGGAGGACCTTCCCAGCATCCAAGGTTCATCTCATCAGTATAAAGGCTGTCGCTCAGGAAATGGAGACAGAAGCAGCATGAGAACAGCTATGAATCGCTTTAAAAAGACATGGATATAGCTAAAGTTGACGTTAAGGCAAATTAGCTTCAGTCACAGTGTAGTATCATCTAAGCCGTAACACTGATAGAATTCAAATCAATCATTTAGCAGCAGTGTTAGCAGCGTGGTAACGCCATACCTCTTTTCCTGGCTGAGCATAGGAAACACGACGCCTCTGTTCCTGGGCTAAGCATAGCAGAAATGTTAGCAATGAGCCAATTCCTGTCTTTAAAGACAGACTGTGCGTTTTATTTAATGTTAAACACTTCCCTGGAGCACCATAAGTACTTACCTGTAAAACAGACCCATAGAGTAAGACGGAGTTACGAAACTCAGTTCACTTCATGGGGCCAGTTCAATGGCGCGGCTCTTCTTCTACAAATGGGTAGAAGGACAGAAGTAGGCAGAAATGCCTGACCCAGGCAACAGCCCAGCTTTAGTATTCTTAAATCCATTATTTTAGATTGTTTGTAGTAATCGTATGACAAACACATTACAGAGACTTTAGTCGTCCTGAATAATACTTTTAAAACATGTCATGTTGCACACATGCCTAAATAGCTTCTTATTTGCACTGCCGTCGTTGAAAACAATGTATTTGAAACTCCACTTGTCCGCCTTTCAGGCTGCATGAACAGTGCTCGGTTTCTGCCCGCTCATCGTAACTCTTCTATTAGATGGCTCTGCTGTAACCCTTGCCGCCTATTTCTCCAAGAGTAGGCATAGGCATCGAGTCGGGGTGCTTGAGGCCTGAAGCACCCACTGACACAATGGGCGCGTTCGGAAATAGCGCACTGTGCAATGCAAACAAATGGACGAGTGCGCTCCCGCACTGGGGCCAGTGGGGCGGGGGGGCACCCACTATCACTATCAATTCGCATCCTAAATACCTCATAATAGGCCTACTAAAAAAAATTGAGATTCCTGAATGTGCAAGCATCCACCTTATAGCCAGGTAAATCATTTATTTGAACAGCAGGATCAATTAGTTTATAGGTAGTTAGCATGAGTCAATGGCATGATATTGATTCCTCCAGCCAAAAAATAAAAATAATAATATCCAGCATGGCTCTGCCCAACACTAGGTGCATGATACGGTACAATTCACACTGAAATATTCCTTGGGACCCAAGTGCCATGTGGGCCTATGCAACCAAGAGCAACCTCAATGCTCTCTCAGTTGCTCTGGTCAACTCCATTTACTTCTAACTGATGCTGCATTGGACGTTTCATTCTGATCAGAGAACTTGTGTTGCCATATTGGAAGAGACAAGCAGCTGGGTCAACGAAAACAAGCCACAAAACTATCTTGAATCATTATGAAAACAATCCAACGACGTCAAATAAGTTTATCATCATATAAAATTGAGGGTGCCTTGAATGAACCGCGGGTTTAAACAACAACAGACCCGGCAAGTGACTTAAATAAAACAAGCCCAAGACGCTTTTAATGTGCAGACGTGGCAACATACCTGACAGACGCGATGCGGACATACTCCGAGTAAACTAGTAATAGTGGCGACATTAGTGTTGACTCACTTGGCAACAATGGAATGCGGAAGTGCTCGTTCTATCTCAAGGGATAGTTCCAGCCAAGGAACAATGTTGGAACTATACAAAGCGTGTTGCCACTCTCCTACTCTACACTGTGGACAAATGCATGCTTTTAATCCCGTTGCCTTGAATCTATATTACGTCCACATATTGACTAGTAGCAGCCAAGACAAGAATGCGCACCAAGCGTGACCAGTCATAAAACGGATTATAAACTTTGGCCTGGATTTACATGTGAAGAACGGCGGAAAGCAGAGCAGACGGCAAGTAAGCTGCTTCCTTGACTAGTGCTGTGAGCAGGACAGGACCCGACGTGAAATTCATTGGCTAACAAAAAAAAAGCGATCTCGGTGTGATCGAGGCACAACGATACAAATGGCAACAGAGGAGGACATTTAAGCAGCAGCTTCAACTTAATCTAGGTTATTTCCGTCGGTGAACAAAAGCAGTGCACGTTCTTCCAACCAATTAAACTCACTGACTTACCAGAATTGTATGAAAGCAACGTTTAGTGCATAGCCTAATCGCCCAGACGCCACAGCAATGGCGAGACTGGTGACATTAGCAGCAGTCGTAGAATTGAGCACTTTGTATACAGCAGCGCACAGTATACAAAAAGCAGCAGCAAGCAAGCAAGCAGGAGGATGAATGCAAAACCTTCAGTTAAAGTAGTCGGTATAAGAGATTGGGTGAGCGTGTGATTGGCTGAGTGAATCATGTGGATGAGAGCGCCGGCGCGCTGACTGAGGTTCCCTGACTGAACTTGCTCTGCGCATGTCTACGACAGGCGCAAATGCTCATGTGTCTAGACAGATATATTGTGTTGTGTTTATAGATGGTTGTGTCCCCTCTCAAACGAGCACTTGGCCGGTCTGTTAGTTTGTTAGATTTATTAAATCATGAAAACAAATTTGGGCCCATTGCTTGCCAGAGAAACAAAAAACTATTTTCTCCCCTGCAGACCAAACATATTTTTTATCACCTACCAGGCAGAGCCAAGATTGCCAGTCACATGAGAAAGATATCGAAACATATCAAACAGATGCCTGGGGTGTTACCAAGGGCCATGCTGACCTTATGCAGCAGAAAGAGGCCACCATCATGGACCAACTGAACTAGCTCTTTGATAAGTTTCTGATTTAAAAGACATGTTTCTATCATTGGCTGCCTCCAGTTTGTCATAATGATTGGCGTGCCAAAGACAAAACATCACATCCAAAGTAATAAGCTATATTTGGCTAAACTATATACTCTTCCCTTATTAAGGCATGCACATGATGATGATGGCTCCATGCAGTTTTATGTGTACTGGTTGCTTGAATAGGTTTTAATTATAATGCTCTCTAAATTGTCTTGTTGTACTTTTACCATTTCATCTTGACTGGCTAAAGACGACTCTTTCCAACAGCATCACGCAGGTGCACGCACACACACACACACACACGCACGCACGCACGCAACACACACACACACACACACACACACACACACACACACACACACACATGCGCACACACACACACACACACACACACACACACACACACTATCGCGCGCGGCACCCACTCCCCCTTGCTCAGCCTGCACTGGTTTCAGCCGAGTAGTTTCAAGACAGGGCTCAGATGTGTGTGTTTGTGTGTTTATTTACCTGCCAGTATCCCTCTGCCGCCCCCAGCCTCTCACTATGACCCAGGGGAACCTCTGCAGTTCAAATGTGGGCACGCACACACACACACACACACACACACACACACACACACGTGCGAGCGTGTGAATCCACAATTCCACACGCATGCACAAGCGCACAGGAAATGAATGCTGAGTACATATTATTTGCAGTTTCTCATGCACACGCACACAGGAAATGGATGCTGAGTTTCTAAGTACATATTTTCAGTTTCTCTTCTCTTCTCTTCTCTTGTTTTGGGCGGTAGTGTGGCCGCTTGGAAATCGGAAGGTTCCTGGTTCATTTGCCGGCTCCCTCTGAGTTATTGGCGTAGTGTCCCTTGAGCAAGACGCTTAACACCTACTGTACAGTAACTGCTCCCGTTTGGTGCCTTCTGCCTTGTATGGTTACCGCTGTCATTGGTGTGTGAATGCCAATGGGTGAATTGTAATACACATTGTAAAGCACTTGGATTACGGCACTAAATGCACCATTTACCATATAGATCGTATATCAGCTGAGCCGGTCACTAAAACCAAATTACTGGGTGTTAAATTAGATAATTTATTGTCTTGCTCTGATGCGACTGATTACGTTGTTTCCATGATGGGAAAGGGCATTGCAATTTCACGGAAATGTTCTGCATATCTTCCATCTTCTGTTATGATGGATGTTGTTTGCTCACTTTCTGTCACATCTGGATTTCTGCCCAGTTATTTGGTCAATTGCTGCTGAGAAACATAAAAAAACATGGTCTAATTGCACATAACAGAGCAGTCAGATTTACTCCGTCATTTATTTCCGTGCTAATGTGTGTGAGATGTCTAAAAGATTATCATGAGTACTAGTGGAGGCAAAAATCATGTTTTATGGTATTTATGCCCCCACGGGTGTATGTGTTTGGTTAGACATACCAACAGTCCTACAGTCATGAGTCTGACACCCTACCCAAAACGCTAACCACACACTGAAGCCACGGGTGATTTGTAACCACCCACAGGTGATTTATAACCGGCAATGCATTGTAGGGAGCCACGGGGGATTTGTAACCGGCCATGGGTGATTTGTAACCGGCAATGCATGTCTGGAGCGACGGTGTTGTTGGACCCATGACTGTAGGACTGTTGGTATGTCTAATACTGTACAGTATGTCAAGCTCTGAACTTGCCAATCACTGGCCATCTAGTGGTGAAAGTACACAAACTACTTGTACAGCCTGGTCACCACAGACAACACTATAACAGTGACACTGTCACTCACTATACATTTCTTCAAAATGCCAAAAACTTTGCGTATATCAACCTTTCATGCAGCAGCAGACTATGTGGACTCAATCCTAGATCTGTTGTACATATAATTGAGGACACAGTATTTACTACAGTATAGTGCCTTTCAGTATGTAACTGGAACAGTCCTGAGTCAGCAGCATTGGGCTTGGCTGTGCTTGGTGTGAGATTGGCTAACACCTCGCTGATAGGGACACCTCACGGGGCTCTATGACAAAGTATGTGTGGTTTGCAAAAACATACAATCGCAAAATGTTTCTTCATTGGCGATTGAATTGAATTGCATGAACCAATATAGCCTCTGTCGGTGAAGTATGAATCGGCCTAAAGTTTCTTCTGCTTAGATTAGATTAGAATATATTTGTGCCAACTTCGTTTTCATTGTAGGTTGCTTACTTCTTACTGCTTCATACATACGAGTCGTTTAATTATTATTTGTTTGTATTTGGCTTGGTTTGCCTTTTTAGTTTTATTTATACAATACGATTTTAATTGTTTGCTTTTTTATTATTGTTGTTCTCGTGTGGATCCGGGAAGTGTAGCGGCGACTTTGGTGAAAGCTAATGGGATCCAAATAAAATAATAAACATGCACGCGTGCACACACACACACGCACACACACACAGACACACACACACAGACACACACACACACACACACACACACACACACATACCCCGTGAGGCCTCCCGTTAGTGCCGGGTTAGACGTTTGGTCGTGACACGCCGGCGGAGATGCGGCACAGCGGAACCGAGATGCCAAAACAACGACAGGAGAGAGCTGAGAGGTAGTCAGGGGTGGGGGGGGGGGGTGGGGGGGCGAACCAGTAAGCGTGCTTGCACTCATGCGCACACACGCACCGCACACACACACACACACACACACACACACTCACACTCACACTCATACTCACAGATGAGTTTATTAGTTTGTTTGGAGGAGTAAAGCAACACTTGCAGAACAGCCCTAGGAAAAAGGAAAGGCCACACTTTGTTGCATGTGAGACTTTTATTTTTGACGAGCTCATAGTGATTTGCTGATTTGACATCAGGACTTTTGTCCTGGTATAGGTGGCATGTTGGCATGATCATACATGTTCACATGGCGCGGAGGTGGCTTAGGGGTGGAGTGGCTGGATGGTAACCGCAAGGTTGCCTGTTCAAACCCGGGCTCCCGAATAGTTAGTGTCAAAGTGTCAAGCAAGCAAGACAGCGAACCCCAAATTGCTCCTGATGTGCTGGTTGGTGCCTTGCATGGTTTCCGCCACCATCAATGTATGAATGTGTGTGAATGGGTGAATTGATGCACAATCTATGTAAAGTGCCTTGGATAAAGGTGCTATATAAATGCACCATTTACCATTTCTAGAAGCATGTTGGCATGGTCTTATGTTCACATAGAATAAGTTCTTCCAGCCCCCCCGCGTTGGCTGATCTGAGCGTGCGGGAGGGATTGTAGGGTCCGATCAGAGTTTGAAGATATGGTTGCTTGTACCATCAAAGATTTGGTTGCTTTGAGTTTTTGTACCATCAGAGTTTTTGTACTCTGGGAGCCAATGGAGGGAGCGGAGAAGGGGGGACTCGACACATGACAGTCAGTTACTGTATGTCGTTGATGATGTTGATAATTAATAAGTATACCGGTAGGTTGATGACAGTGAGTTACTGTATCAGCCGTGATGTCACGAGGCGTGACCATAAATGGAGGCGTCATGTCACGAGGTCTGACCATATATGGAGGCATGGTATATGTTTGTTTAGTGCTACAAGCTTTTGTAAGCTTGTAGATCAGCTATTTCTACTTTTATAGTAGCAGATGAGCTATTTCTGCTATTTTGAAAGTAACTTTTATAAAAATGCCATTTCTTGGTATATTTCAGTTATTTGCCATATCTGCCCTGTGCACTTTGTCATTAATTACGAAGCAAACAGAAATGTAATTCCTATTCATATTAAATGTCCTAATTTCCAAAAACACAATTAAATCATTGATCGCAATTATTTTGGTGACAATTAATCGTCAACTTGTCTTACGCGTGTAATCGCGACAGCCCTACGGACGACCTCTACAACACACACACGTTGTTCATCCACCACACTGCTGCCCTGCTATATCCACCAGGGAGGAACAGAATAAACACAGCGTGCTGAGCTGAGCAGAGCAATACATAAATGCTCAGAGAAACGCCCCCTGAGATCTATGTGGGTCCTCTCTGTCTCTTAAAGATTTTTTGCTCAGGTTCCCCACAAGAAGAAATTGATATTATGATAGAACGTTACGTGGCCCCTGCAAGTTCTTTTTTTTTATTATTCTTTTTTTTTATATTATTCCCCGCAGAGCCATGTTCCCTTAAACAACCTCCCGATAACAGTAAAGTTACAGTACAGATCAAGGAGACACACCTGCTTCCCAAAAACAGAGGATATTGACCTTATGTGCTTATTCCAGCAGCTTTACGTCTTTCTGTGTACTTTCAACATGTGGGTGAATTATCTCTTCTTTTGCTAGTGGGTATGCCATGGAAGCCCATTTAGGCCACTGAAACAGATCATGAATAATCATTTAAAAAAAAATCTGACTGACATTATTCATAATTATTATGAATATACCGTGTGTGCTTGTACGGAAGTCCATCTCTATGAGACAAGAGAGTTGGGAAAAGAGTGATTGGAAAGTGCTAGTGCTAGATGAGATCAGGAAGAGATAAAAAACTAATTGTGGTGGGATAAACTCTTTTCCTCTCTTTTTCTTACAGAGAGCAGTAGATTGTTTCTGTTGGAAGCATCGGGCAGTAATTGAAAAATGAAAAGAATGGAAATGAGGTTTCCAGTACGGTTCTTTGATAGAGGCTTACAGTAAATTCTAATTGTATAAAAGACTGTTTGGAGACGCACAGACTCTCTCTCTCTCTCTCTCTCTCTCTCTTTCTCTCTCTCTCTCTCTCTCTCTCTCTCTCTCTCCCCCTCTCTCTCTCCCTCTCTCCCTCTTCATCAATTTCCTCTCTCTTCTCTCTCGCTCACAGCGAGTCTCTCAGTCAGAAATACACCCAACTAATCTCTTTCACAAACCATTCACTGCCCCCCCCCCCCTCTCTCTCTCTCTCTCTCTCTCTCTCTCTATCTCTCTCTCTCTCTAACTCTCTCTGTCCGTCCAGTTGTGCAGTTGATCTTTTTACAGTGACATTACGGCAGACTGTAGTCTCCAGCCGTTCCGTTCGGGACGCTGACTGGGTCTAAAGTGTATTGTTTTCTAAAAGACGTTGGAAGGAGGCGTGGAGTTAAAGTGCATTGTTTTCCCGAAAACTGACTCTGGCGTTCAGACAGAAGGTCGCTAGCACTGACCTCTGTCTCCACCCCAACACACACACACACACACACACACACACACACACACACACACACACACACACACACACACACACACATATACATACATACATACATATGTGTGCGCGGACGCACACATGCACCCATGGCATGTTCAAACACACACACAATGACATTTAATGCTACGGATGCAAGGACACTCAAATGCACGTATGCGATTGACGTACACACGCATATGTGCACGCACACACACACATACACGCGCGCACACACACACACACACATACACACACACACACACACACACACACACACACACACACACACACACACACACACACACACACACACAGTGTCTCATGGACATGTGTCTCATGGGACATGCGACTGCACCTCATGTTGTTTACGTTGTTTAGAAGCAGGTAGAACTGTGAGCTTTGTCGCTTTGTTACCGCATCGTGTTTGTTTTCTGCAACACTGACTACCACAGTGAACCCAAAGGAAACCTTTCCATGGATGGACGGCTGAGGTTTTACAGTTTTACAGCACCACGGTGTTTGGGGTGTGGTGGTGGTGGTGGTGGTGGTCACTGCTTGCTGCTTGCTGACTGACTTGTAATTAGAACCTGCACATCAATCTCTCTATCTCAGGTGAACCCGGGTCATGTGATCAACCCCCCCCACCCACCCCCTCTATAGTCTAGGATGGAGGCAGACGATACTTCCTGGCTATCATATCGCCGTGGCGACCCGCTATAATTAGACCTATCAGAGGAAGCCTCCCCAGCAGACCAGATCTATAAACATAACTCCACCAATTAGTCACTTTAAAGGCAGCGGGAGGAATGCTAATCGCAGCATCCTCGGGTTGGGGTGTTGTGCCAAGCCCGTCTTTCTCTCTCTGCTCCCTCTGTTTCGCCTTCAAAATTATCTCACGAGAAACCTTTTGTCTTTACGATAACTTTAGAAAAAGCTTTTAACCTGCAACGTCCCAATTTTGGGCATGTCGACGTAAAAGCTCACAATGCGATTTTGTGGTGCACGTTGTGAGCTTGCAGATTGGCTATGTTTGAAATGATGTAGAAACTGTTTTGTGGTTTAGTGGCTAAGTGGTTAATGGCTCAGATTGTATATGCATTTGTGGATTGTGTGGCTTTAGAGGCATGGTTGAAAACATTAGCTTGTTAATTGAACAGACTTTGAACACGTATTAGGCAAAGTATCAGTGCCTAAGACGCCTGCTATTTACACTGCAGCAGCTCTGTATGTGGGTATATTGTAATGTCTGTGTTATGAAGTTAATTGGACATGGTTTACAACAGCACGTTTATGCCCTTTCACTGTTAGCAGAATCATTTGTGTGCATATTGAAACCTCGAGGAAATGATCAGTACGCTGATCAGAAGAGATCAATGACTTTCTATTGAAGAGGTCAGAGGTGAAGGTTGCAACGAGCAGATTTTCATGAAGCTCGCTGGGAGTGATCAGTGATCAATAAATGTTATCTTTGGGTTCGAAAGGCTCAAAGGTCAAGGTCTCAATCGAGAGACGAATCATTTATTTAAATTCAATGGGAGATCAGCTGAATTCTCAAACCTTTTCATATAGTATGTATGTATGTATATGTATTTATCTGTGGACCCCCACATGCAATTATCTATACAAGATATACTGTGTGAAAATGTACGATAATATATATTCAACTCTTCGAGACTTTTTGAAAATAGCCGATCTATAAGCTCATATAACTCATTGCATCGTGCCACATTGTGACCATGTAGATCAGCTCATTTCAAATAGCAATATACAGTATATACGCCACAGATTTTGATGAATTAGCACACTTAGCTGGGGACCCCCTGGAACCCCCCCCCCCAGGGACCCCTGCTGGTGCCCCGCAATCCACTTAGAGAACCCCTGCTGTACAGGGCATCGGTTACAAGACACAATCACAGCTACATCCATCAGTGACTGTGCACCAGTGACCATGCAAAAATATTTTAAGGGGCTTCATGTTCACAATACAAATCAACAGAGACCATCTTAACTTAGTTGAACTGTGTCTTGTGGTTATACACTGTACAAACGTGTTTTTATCATAGTTACTTGCTCATGGATTAAAGTTCTCAGTCGACAATGGGTTCACACTTGTTATTTTATACTGTATATGTTTTAGTGTATATCAACAGTGAAAACAGCACATTATAGGTAAACAGTGCTCTTTGTTTACATTCCACAGACCAGAAGACAGAGCGCTCTGGCTACGTCCAGGTGTTTAGACTTTAGACAGATAACTTTGTGTGTTTCTAGACGGTTGCGTTCCCTCTCAAACGAGTTCAGCCTCTCCCCATCTCTCTCTCTCTCCCCCTCTCTGTCTGCGGTAGAATAATGGCTCTGTCCATCAGTGGTCAGCCCATGTGGTCATTCGGTCTACCACAGCATCACTCACACGTATATGATGGAGAGGAAGAACCAGGGAGGAGAAGAAGAGATTTATTTTATTTTTTAACCAGCCCAACTCGTGTTTTACGACACAGTTTCACTGCAACACACACGCTTTGAAATTACTTTAATTCGGTTTCCAATATAGTCTTTCTGACGACCTTTTGTTTTCCATGAAGGTCAAGTTTGGCGAGTGTTAAGCAAATTCAGGTACCTGTAGTTTTTGTCCTGTATCCCTTTATCTCGTTGAGGTTTTGACCCAAATCTGTACCATTCCTTATCCTTACCAGGAATCAGTATTGATTTTGACAGCCAATTTGATTTAGTTTCATAGATTTTCTTTGAATAAAATTCTGTTATTTAGTCATATTTTAGTCATCATAGCTTATATTTAGTTTTTGTCATTGTCATCACCTGCCTGGATTGCCTGGTGATCCACCTGAACTGAAGCCGCACCCACAGCTGTTTTTGTATGATAAAGGGGAGGGATTATGGATGATATTGTGATGTCACTATGTCACTGTTTATTTAATTTGCACGTTTGACTGTCAAGGTTTCAGCCTCCAGGAAGAAACCCTAAATACAAAGGGAAGACATCATTGCACATAACAACCTGCACCAAGGGGTCTAATGAAGCACTGTCACCTCATAAACACCTGAAAAACTGGAAAGAAATACACAAATCACGGCATCTCTAAAGGTTAAAGTCAAAGACTATTTGTCACATATGTACATTGCTGTATACGAAATTTCTTCTCTCGGAGCGGCTCAGCCACTCGGGAATCATTCGTAGTTTATCTAACCCTCCAATCCAACACTTGATGCTGACTGCCGAGCAGGGAGGCATTGTGTCCCACTTTTACAGTCTTTGGTATGACCTGCCCGGGGATCGAACCCGGACCTCCCAGTTTAGAAACCACTGGTTTCTATGCTATTAGAGTGGGTGTGTGGGTGTGTGTGTGTGTGTGTGTGTGTGTGTGTGTGTGTGTGTATGTGTGTGCGTGCGTGTGCGCGTGTGTGTGTGTGTGTGTGTGTGTGTGTGTGTGTGTGTGGTGGGAGAGGGGGGGCAAAGAGGGCAAAGAGGTGAAAAGAACTTGAGAGAGGAGAGGAGAGGAAGAGAAAACAGAAGAAAAGAAAGAAAAGTGAGAAGTTAAGAGAAGAAAAGAGAAGAGGAGAGGTTGAAGCAATGGAAGAATGGACCAAGAGAAGTAAAGGAGGATAGAAGGAAGCCCTTTGAGAAAGGGAGGGAGGGTTGGCATGGAGAGAGGAGAGAGGCGAGGGGCCGAAAGAGGTGGATAAAATAATGAGAAGAGGGTATTATAGGGCCCCGGCCGTGAAGAGGATGACGAGAGAAAGAGAAGGCGAGGAGGGCAGAGGCTATAGCGCTCCCTTCTTTGCGTGTTGTCATGAGACACCGGCGCGCGCCCGCACTAAAGCGGCATCTTTAATTACAGCAGGAATCGGACACACGATCCTCTGAGATCAGGTCGCATCAGAACCATGAGACGCAGAGAGAGATGGGGGTTGGGGGTGGCGGGGATAAGGTGCAGAGGCGAGAGGGGGATCAGGACACAGATTACTTACGAAATCCAAATCATCAATCAAGGTTCGGCTACACGGGCGGCGATTTCACGAGGGAGAGGCTGGACATGTGTACTTTTGGATGTGGTTAAAAGCAGGTTAAATCAGGACAATGCGGGGAGTGGACAGAACCTTCACTGTAGCTCTGGGGGGATAGAATGCTCGGTACCATCCGGTGGGTTCATTCACCCTGGGCCGGGCAGCTCCATTTTTAGACTCAGCCCACCGAAGATTGATGTTTATTCATTTAATTAATTATTTCGACAATCAATTAATCTAATTTAAGGAAAAAGTTCAATAAGGAAGACTTTTCATGTCATGCTTTTATTCATCGTTCTTTTCTCTTTATGGGGAATTCCACTATGTCATACAGTACATGGGCAACTGGTGGCCACATGCGGCCCCCATCTTCACTTAAAGATGCCCCCCCCCCCCCCCTAAAACATGATCATCATACTAGGAGGAAGATTCTTTTCAAAAAGGTACAGAAAGTGTTAAAATATATGTATTTATGTGGCTTTTCAGGATTACCCCCTCAAAATATAGCAAACAATTATTCAGGATTCCAATACTGTAGCAGATATAGCCTACAAACTCAAGACTTTGAGCTTGTCGATTGCTATTGTTGCTACTTTTGTGTGACATCGAATGACGTAGTAGGGCATTCAATTTACGAAAAATACGGATATAATGCACAAGGTGTGGTAATAAATAAACATACATTAACTTTCAGGGCAGAAACTTAACCTAAACTTTAAGTGGGTGTGTATGTGTGTGGGGGGCAGTAAGAGACCTGGATATCGGATAGTGCTGCGCTTCCTGGCCCCCAAAAGAGGTTGACAACCACTGGGCTGTAACATGCAATAACACCAGCGCGGTCCTTTAAAGTTCAGTAACACGATGCATGATGTGCATCCACTGTATACAATATCAGCGGATGGTCTTCTTTTACATTAAATGGTTTATCATCAGGATCTTATGTTGTCTATTCACACGGTAAATTACAGTATAGGTGACATCCTAGATCAGGGGATACAGTATATCAACTCTCTTACCATGGAACCAAGAATAGATATGCCATCAGGGGATATAGATAAGATATGCATACAGAGAAAATAAGGCACTATTTTGGGATTTGATGTCCAGAAAATGCGGGGGAGGTAACCAACCGCGCATGGGGAGGGAACGCTATCATCAGCACACTTTGTTCAATACAGGATCCTCTTTTTTATAAGTGGAATGAGGCAATGTTATAAGTCAACACCCTCATTCAGAGCTTATTGCTCATTTTGTGTTTGTGCCGCAAACACATCACACACACACACACACGCACGTACGCACATGCACGCACGCACACACACACACACGCATTGGTGTGCGTGCGCACATAGATACATGCCTAACCTTGACCCTTACCTTGAGCTTAACCCTAACAGCTAAATGATTAACTTGAACCCTTTACCCTGAACTTACAAAACTGCAGTTAAATCATGGAACACCACAAGGTTTGGGAACCCCTCTCGTAAGAGGCTAGTAGTGCGAATTGGCGTGTGTGTGTGTGTGTGTGTGTGTGTGTGTGTGTGTGTGTGTGTGTGTGTGTGTGTGTGTGTGTGTGTGTGTGTGTGTGTGTGTGTGTGTGTGTGTGTGTGTGCATGTACGTGCGTGCGTGCATCCTCAGGGCATGTCCTCCATCTCCTAATAAAACAGGTCATTGTACTGTAGGAATAGAAGTATCGCTGGAATTCGGCATTACTCAGATATGTGTAGAATATATATATATATATATACAATGAGCCATGCATCCCCAGCCGCACATACCCATACAAATGCTTTGTAAAATGGAATATTTTATGTATTGTGTGGCCAGTTCATTTATTCCATCCACGACTCACGGTATGGAATAAATGGCTGATGGATGCCTTTAATGGCCGTATCCTGTATCCTAGCTCCCATGGCACAGTGGATAAAAAGACCAAGGTGAAGACTACTGAACATATTTCTCTAGGTCGTCCTCAGACGAACCCTCCATCATCACTTCCAGTCATCCTGGTTCTCCGTACATCTGGCCAGCTTGTTGGAAACTTTGCATTCCTGCGTCTTTCTCGAGTACATCCACACATATTTATGTGGGACGTCCTTGTGATCGATGCCAGTGTGTTGGTTCCCAGTACAGCACTAGTGTGCTGGCTGACAGCTCTTGGTGTCTTTGGCAGTGTCCTGCTAGTCTCATTCTCCTGGCTGCTATTTTCTGGCTCACCCTTAGCATTCCATCATACAGATTCTCGTTGGTAACATGTGTACTCTTGCTGATGTTAAGTACTGCACACAGCATTCAGGTGTAGCACCCATATAGACCAGTGATTCTCAAACCATTTTGAACAGACAAGCATACTTGGAACAATCCTCCCCTGCATGCGGTCCCCATATATTATACAGTATATTCATATTTTATGATTTTTTTTGTAGGCCTAATTAATATTTACCTAACCCAGAATCTTACGAACATATTTTTTAATGGGCGTGGCTAGCATGGCTTCAGCCAGGCTGAGGCTACTGTTGATTTCCAAATGATGCACATCCAATGGACTTCCTGTACAATGCACAGTGAAACAGATCTCAAAGTCACACACACAAACGTGAATTGGAAGTATTTTCTGCCAACTGTATGTACTGTATACATTTACAAATCCTGATTTGTTCAAAATCTGATTTGTTCATTTGCCTACTATGACATTACTACCATTGAGCTATAGAGACCAATTTCCAGTAATTTTACTTCTACTCGACTACAACTCAGAAGCAAATATTGTACTTTTACTATTTCAGGTAACTTACTACCGTAGCTACTTGGTAGACAATGTGTTGCATTGTGAGCTTAAGTTGTAGAGCAGCAATTTTTTAAAGATGTTGAAATCTTTAAATGCTGCATGATGAGTACTTTTACTTTTGGTGCTTTCAAGTACATTTTGATGCCATTGATGCCATTTTGTACATTTACTCAAGTACATTTTTAATTCCAGGGTTTTACTTGTAAGGGAGTATTTATATATTGCAATATTTATACTTATAATATATATAATATAATACTATTTTGGATTTTATATATTTTATATATTTTTTCATCATCTATTGATTTGATCTAATATATTGAATATATCTCATCAATAACTTTGAAGACATACACTTTTCGAAAATCTCTACCAAAGTTAATTGTGCTTTAAAAGTTGGTGGATGAGGCTCAATGATGGTACAGACAGAAATTAGAAATTGAGAGAGAGAGAGAGAGAGAGAAACTTATCTCAGAGAGGTAGCAGATAACTTGAGCTAATCTCCCTCTCTCTCTTTCTCTCTCGCCCTCTCCCGGGGTACGGGGTGTTTAAATATTTAGTGGCGCGCTTCGCTGGGACAGCACTGTGTGTGTGTGTGTGTGTGTGTGTGTGTGCGTGTGTGTGTGTGTGCGTGCGAGTGCGAGTGTGCGTGTGCGTGTGTGACAGAGTGCCAGTGGCGGGCTGAGTGTGAGTATGATTGATGCGCTAGCGGAGTGCAGCGGTTAGCATTAAAAAGCAGCCTCTCGGGTTACAGCCGCGTCAATAGCAGCACCATTAGAGAGGCTGACAATAGGACAGCAATCACTGGACTGTCCCAAAGCATCACCCTCAAAACCCCCACACGCACCACATCTCCTCTCCTCTCTCCTTCTCTCCTCCACTCTCCTCTGCTCTCCTTCAGTCTCCTCTCATCTCTCCTTCTGTTCCCCAGTCTCCGGACCTCTCCTCTATACTTTTGTTTCCTCTCTTCTCTTCTCTTCTCATCTCCTCCCCTCCCTCGATCTCTTCTGCTAGTGGTCCTCTGGAGTGAGTGTGTAACTATAGTGGCCCTCTGGAGTGAGTGTGGAAATATAGTGGCCCTCTGGAGTGAGTGTGTAAATATAGTGGTCCTCTGGAGTGAGTGGGGACATAAAAGTGGCCCTCTGGAGTGAGTGTTGAAATATAGTGGTCCTCTGGAGTGAGTGTGGACATATAGTGGCCCTCTGGAGTGTGAGTGTTGAAATATAGTGGTCCTCTGGAGTGAGTGTTGAAATATATATTACGGCCCTCTGGAGTCTGGAGTGAATGTGTAAATATAGTGTCCCTCTCCATTATCAATAAGTTGCCCACCCCTGGTTTATACAATAAACTAAACACTGTGGAGCAGAGCTGTGTGCGGACTTATCATCCTTGTATACGTCTTTGTCAGAGACTAGTACTCATTGTAGTACCCATCAATCTGTGTCCCCTTTGTGCCAATATATACGATGCCTGTTTCTGTCTGTCTACCTGTGTCCCTTTTATGCCCATATATGAAGATGTCTGTTTCTGTCTGTGTCCCTTTTATGTATGTTAGACAGTAGCTGCATTGGGAACTCCATGGGTTATATGGCTGTGTAGTGACGTCAGAGATCAGTCCGGCTGCCGGCCCACACTCCCATTAGCCAATTTTTATATGGTGCCCAACTGTAGCGCACCGAGTCTGTAATGATGGAAGTTTGAGATCCATGCCCCACCCGGCTATGCAATACCACTTGTACCCGTATCAGAGTACCCGTTCCACCCATCTGTCTGTGTCCCTTTTATGCCCATATATAGAGATCGATGTATCTGTCTCTCTGTGTCCCTTTATTCCTATATATGGAGTTCTGTGTCAGGCATGCCCAAACATGGAGTGTTGTGATGTCAGAACAGGCATCTCCATGTGGACCCTGGGCAGGGGCCCTGCCCGGGCAGAGGACTTTTGTAGCAGTCCTGGACAACCGTGCCGACCGGCTCGACACTGGGCACTGCACTCCATGTGGGCCAGGGGGTGTGGAACACGTGTGTCGGATTTGAAGTCGGTGGGGCTAACGGTTCTCGAGTTACGTGCATTACAACCGTACACACGTAAAGAGACGTGGTGCATTTATAGATAGATATAGGTCGGATATAAGTTCCATACCACCTGTACTTAAATCAGTTGAATGTCGTTGAAGATCAATTCTTGTCGGCAAGCCACACAGTCAGGTGAATGTACTGCAGTCAGTGTACCAATTAATGCTGTCCCCCTACACTTCATGAAAGAGGGGATTCATACGTTATACAATTCAATTCAATTCAATTCAATTCAAAGGGCTTTATTGGCATGAGAAAACATACGTTTACATTGCCAAAGCAGAATACACCGCCATATGCTGCCGCCGTGTGCCGAAAATATCCACAAGTTTACAACACAGTGCGGCGCGATACAGGCTTGTAGATAGACTACTTTTGGCGATCGCCGTACGACAAAGGATAAATCAGTGAACTGTCAACGCAATTTATGCATAATCCGCAATGACAATTCTAAACAATAGAGTGAAATGAAGAGGACACGTTTCCCTCTGTTGTCTCGGCTGTCTCTCCTTACCTCCGTCCATCCTGTACCTCCACCCTGTCAATCTCTGCCCCACTCTCTCCATCTCTCTCACCTTCTCTCCATCCCTCTCTTTGCCTCCCCCTATCCGTCGACCTCTCTTTGTCTCTTTCACCATCTTTTCCAAGCTATGTTTCTTTCTCTCTCATTCCACTTTCTCTCTTCCCATCTCCCCCCTCTCTGTGTTTGTGTCCTTTGCCCGGCTGCGGTGGTCTCCGGTTTCCTTAATGGTTCCCAAGATGCATTGTGGCTTTGTGGGAGCGGTACGGGGCGAGGGTGTGTGTGTGTGTGTGTGTGTGCGTGTGTGTGTGTGTGTGTGTGTGTGTGGGCAGGGAGAGGTGATGCGGTCATTTTGACACATGAGAAGTATTCCATCAGTGGCTAGAGCCCCGACCGAGCCACTTCAAAGGCACTTACACACACGCACACGCACACACACACACACACACACACACACACACACACACACACACACACACACACACACACACACACACACACACGTGCACACATATGCGCAGGGAGACTGAACACAGTGAAGCTGAGGAAATTCACACATTTATGGTTAAGAAGTGATTTCTGACTAAATTGTATTGTAAACCCCTCATCAGCACTCTTGAGTCTTTTGTACACTCACCATATTCAGACTGGATACTTTATTTGGTGGCTTTTTAGACTTATTCATTTGTATGATTTTAAAGATGGAGTGCCGTGATTTTTTTTGACATTAACATTGCTCTAATAGACCCCAAGGTGTGTATAATATTCACTTTCAAATATGTCTTCCCTGTGTATTTTCGGTTTCTTCCTGAAAGCTGAAAGCCTTTGAGTCAAAAGTCAAAACCCTAACTCCTCTGCTATTTTCATACAGCAACAGCTGTGGGCGAGGCTTAAGTTCAGGTTTTATTGGGGAATAATCACAGCACTCCATCTTCATCAAATGATTAACTCTTCTCTTCTCTCCCCTCATCTCCTCTCTCTCAGGTCAAATACTAGACAATGTAAATGGTCAGTTATTTGGTAAAAAATAAATAAAAAAGAATATCACAAAAAATGCAAAAAGGGCAGTGTCTGTTACAGTGAGTGAGTGAATCTTTATGCCATCTAAAAGGGTAGGGCTAATGAACTTCACTTCCCAGAATGTCTAGCTTCCCCCATATAGCACACACCTGATACCAACCTTACATCACCCTGTCTGTTACTCAAGAAGGCATTCAGCCACAAATAGAGAGAGATTCCTAAGAGCCACAGCCTGCCCTGAAAGGTTTTCATAACTCTGGGAGTCCTTGAAATTAAAAAGGTTTGAGAACCACTGCCACAGGATAATCAGCGGCTATAGGCCTGACAGACAAACAGGCCAATAGACAGGCCAAGGCCATCACAACTGGGATGAAATTGCTCTGCAGGTTTGCAGATCTGATCTAGTGGATATGGAATGGTCTACTTGCATGCATGCTGGAAATTGGAATTTATGGCATTGAGAAAGGAATCGACATGGATTCATTCATCCAAGTGGTGCTTCTTAATATTATCTAACTCATTGAAA
>NC_139715.1:22168168-22173168 GCF_964188405.1 Protomyctophum parallelum | reverse complement strand
AAGTGCCATCCAACCGTTTCTCTAGTTTATTTGAAAGTGTCAATGTCTCGGAGCCATAGAGTAGAATCGGCTCAACGGTCGTCCTTGATTTTGTGGATGTAACTTTGGTGCACCTGAAATATGTATGTCCTTGTATGCAATGTACTTGTGTGGACATAAGTGTGTGTGTGTGTGTGTGTGTGTGTGTGTGTGTGTGTGTGTGTGTGTGTGTGTGTGTGTGTGTGTGTGTGTGCGCGTGCGTGCGTGTGGCCACAGACAGTGCGTCTCCACATCTAGTTTCCCTCAAATAAATTCCGCCCTGTTGTTTTTCCTCTCATACCCCGAGAACAATCAGATATATTGACAAACAAGCACGTGCTGCGTTACACTCGCACACACGCACACACACACACGCACATGCACACAGCACATACACACACAGTTGAATTGAAAATATACGCCTAATCTCAGATTATTACTGATTAAATTCTGAAAATGTAATAAATGATTTACTAAACTTAGACTATGTTCACACTATCCGCTCTTCAAAAACAAATAGTCACCCTCTTATTTGAGCGGTGGGCACACCATCTCCATTACGTAGCTTATGTCCCTATGTATGTCTGTCTGTTTAGGGTACCAACAGGTAAGAAAGTGGCGCTGTTGAGCTTCACTCTGTGCACAGGTGCATGTTATACTCTTCAGGATTCAAGTTCAAAAACAGCAAAAGTAGCAGATGTACAAACTCAAGTTTCAACCTTGTGTACCTGCTTAAAATATGAAGATAAGAGGTTTCATTCATTCAATTAAATGGTAAATGGTGCATTCATTTAGCACCTTTATCCAAGGCGCTCTACATAGATTGTGCATTACATTCAACCATTCATACACCGATTGCGGCGGAAGCCATGCAAGGTACCAACCAGCACATCGGGAGCAATTTGGGGTTCAGTGTCTTGCCCAAGGACACTTCGACATGTAGACAGGAGTAGCCGGGATTCGAACCGCTGGATCATTGGATGACCTGCTCTACCTCCTGAGCCACAGCCGCCATTCATTCATTCATTCAGACCACTCAGGTTTTTTCCGTCAGCCTTTTCTGCAGTCCATGTCTTGCATGTCTAAGTGCCTGGCTGGGGCGCTGAAGAGAACCACTGACAACTGACACTAACAACATAAGTTTGATTTTAGAATCAGCCTCATGTCTTATATAATAAGCAAAGCAACAAAGTTTTTACATCCAGGCTGGTTGAGTCAGACTCAGAGTACAGCTGGTGGTCCTCAATTGACTGTCAGGTTAATATATATTGCCCATCCGTTTGTTTGAATTGCTGAAAGTGTTTCTCTGCAAGAGATCCGTCGTGCACCCACGGTTATCTGACTCACATGCCATGAGAACCCCCTGGCATGGAAAGAGAGAGACTGATCACATCACGCCATCATCCTCGGGGGAGAGGTGAAAACCTTTTAATGCTTGTCTCTCCCTTCTCCCCTCTCTCTCTGTCTCACTCTTTCTCTCATCTTGCCCCCCCGCCCTCCCATTCCTCTGCCCCCTCTCATTCTCTCTCTCTCTCTCTCTCTGTCACCCTAGCAGGCGGTGAAGTCGATAGGCCCATTAGTAAATAACAGATACATAATTTATTAAATATCCTTAGATACATATTCCAGCATTGCGTTACCAGGCGAGAGAGAGGGGTGGGGAGGGGGGGAGGGGCTGCTTAGCTCACAATTACCAAGCTCAGACTGGGAAAGAGAGAGAGAGTATAGCATAAAGAGAGAGGGTGTTGGGCGGGCAGAGAAGGAGAAAACGTGCGAGGGGAAAAAGAGATATATTTTCAGACTATTTTCAACCGGGCATTCGTCGTAGGCAGAGGTTATGCAATTAATTGGTGAATTGGTTAGTGACAGTTTTCTTCACATTTGATCGATGCATGCACCTATAGATGTTCATGTTCATGTTCATGTTTGACTTGAAGAGTTCCTTCCGCAGCAAGGTTGCTCACAGGGACGTACAGTGGAATGCATTCTCACTCCCAGTGGTGGAAAGTAACTATAACTAAGTATATTTACTGTAGTACTGTACTTACTGTAAGTAGAATTTTGAGGTATTTGTACTACATGAGTATTTCCAATTTCTATTACTTTTACTTCGACTCCACTACATCTCAGATCCATATATTGTACTTTTACTCCACTACACATTTGAAAACTTTAGTTACTAGTTACTTTGTAGATTTTGATTATTATTAAAAAACATAGTACATATGGTGATTCATTCACTTAAGTACAACTTTTAGGTGCTTTTACTTTACTGGAGTATTTAAAAAAATATATACTTTTACTTTTACTCCACTACATCTCAGAGGCAAATATTATACTTTTACTTCAATATAATTATTTAAAAACTTTACTCACAGTACTTGCTTTGTAGGCCATTTGAAAATTGCCAGAGTACATATAGTTGTACATGTACAGTAGTTAACATGACACTAACTGAATTCAAAGATTCAACTGTACATGTGACAGTACATCTGTATAAACCACTTGTTGCTCATACCTCTCCAAAAAGTTAAAGTAAAAGAAAAAACGACACTAAATCAATGGACGTGGAACTGTAGGATGTTGTAATTATACCAGTATCGCAGTATATTATGTTACATTCCATTCTTTGTAATCATTGTTCAATATTATTGTGTTTCCGGTCCACTAACCAGGTTCAATAAAGTATATCGTTATTTCTGTATAGTATAATGGCACAAAGCAGATCCCTTCTTTTGCTATTCCATGTTTGGCCTAAAGGGGTCACTGTAGGCCCAGTTCACAGCGCTGAACTGAGTCACTCACACTGAGTCACATAGTGCACACACATGCAGAGGTTATGGCAGTGATGGCATGTGAGTCAATACACATACACATATTTTCTATCTATCTCACACATCGTGCTTTCTCTCTGACACGCATGCATGCACGCTCGTGTACACACGCACACACACACACACACACACAACCTCGCGGGCCGAATTACATAGGCTATACATATTCCTCCAATTGATCACATGCGTATCTAACTGCCCCATACAGACCTGCTGTTCAGAACAGTAGATGAGTAACATTTAGTAAGAGAGTGACTCCATGGAAAGGGAGAGAGAGAGAGAGAGAGCAGGGGGTGGTGTAAACACTGTTCCTTCATGAGTACAGTAAGTGGATAAATGTGTATGCACTTCTATCGCACATTGGTTCTGAGAAAAATGAGAAGAATCCTGTGCGTGCGCCGTGCGTGCGTGCGTGCGTGCGTGCGTGCGTGCGTGCGTGTGTGTGTGCGTGTGTGTGTGTGTGTGTGTGTATACTAGTGGAACTGTGGAGAAGAGATCCAATAGAGCTAAGACAAGTCATTTTGTGCTTGGTTCAAGCTCACAGCACGTTGTGAACTTGTAGATCAGCTTTTTCCAGGATGCTTCCAAGTACAGTATAAATCAGGCATCACAACACCATCAAGGCCCGCCGTTTGTTTTTACCGATTAAAACTAAATATAAAATAATATGACTAAAATCAAATTCTGCTGTCAAAATGAACTCTGCCTGTGAGTGTGTCATCTGGGTGCAGTACTTAGTTTAGAGTTTAGACAGTTTTTGGTTTAGACCAGTTAGACCAGTCATTAGTCCTACAACTACAACCTATCCAAAACCCTCACCCTAAACCTAAACATAACCTCCCCCGGAGCAGCACACCTAAACCCATGTCTAACCAATGACTAGTCTAAACTAAGTATGCACCCTGTGTCGTCTGCGTTTTGCCGTAGTGTGTGTCGTCCTCGTGAAGAAGAAACGGCAGCAACACTCACACATCGTCTTAAATCCAAATGTGGATGAGTGTGTCGGTGTGATTGTGCATGTCTACATGTACAACGTGTGGGTGAGTGTGCATTTTAACTAGATGACTTATTTGCATCTTACGAAGCTACTACTAGTGTGTGTGTGTGTGTGTGTGTGTGTGTGTGTGTGTGTGTGTGTGTGCGTGTGCGTGTGCGCGTACGTGTGTGTGTGTGTGTGTGGGGTAGCGGTATTTGTTTGTTTCACAGCAGTCGTAGAGTAGCAGTATTGTAGATTGGAAGCAGATGGGTTAATTACCAAACATTGTATATTCCAGTAACACTGACATGCGCTGCCAGCACCCTGCATGCTCACTAATATAATACAGCCTGTTCTTGTCCTCACATGACTCATCCTGAGACCTCCACCTTGTTGTTAAACAACATAAACACTATATATATATTACTTGGTTGACCAACAACGTCTCCCACGGCCCCCTTTTTTTCCTCAACGGCCCCCTTTTTTTCCTCGATCTTTTTCCTCTGTCACCATTACAAATTTAAGTTGACGATTAATTGTCACACAAAGAATAATTGCGGTTAACGATTTAATTGTGTTATTTTGCATTGAACGTTGGAATGTTACAATTTGCATTTCTGTTTGCCTTTTAGGCTTCGTGATTGCACAGGGCAGATATGGCAAATAACTTAAATATACAAAGAAATCACTGATTTCTAATTATTTCTTAATTATACTGATTTAATAATTATTTCTATCGAAAGAATTTACAAATCTACAATCATACAACACATACTTTGTAGATCAGCTATTGATTATCTCAATTAATTGCGATTAGACGATTATGTAATAATTGTGACAGGCCTATACAAGCTCACGGGGCACCCGCTAGCCTAGTGGTCCAGGCGCATGCCACATATAGGCTCTGACCTGACAGCGTGTTGCGTGGTCGAGTCCCGTTCATGACTACCTTTGCTGCATGTCTCTCTCTCCCACTTCCATAGGGCCAATGGTGGACTGTTGTCATACTGGGTAGCTCCCAGTAACCTATGGTAGGAGCCTGTGGTTGTACTGGGCAGCCCCCGTAGCCAATGGTAGGAGCCTGTGGTTGTACTGGGCAGCTCCCAGTAGCCAATGGTAGGAGACTGTGGTCGTACTGGGCAGCTCCCAGTGTCCAATGGCAATGACTCCTG
>NC_139715.1:22153168-22165668 GCF_964188405.1 Protomyctophum parallelum | reverse complement strand
AGAGTAGACAGATGTACGAGGCGTTTCCACGCCAGAGTCCAAACATGCGGCAAAACAATGCGTCTCCGCCCCCCGCGTGTGTGTGTTTGTGTGTCCCTTTTGTCTGCAGTGTATGAACGCGTGGCTTTTGTAAAGGTTTAATTTGGGGTTCCTGTTCTGCATCTGTCCCATGCAGCTCATAGGCTGTGGATGTGATGCGAGCACATGTTGTGGTTAGGTTGCTTTGGAAATAATTATTACGCTGTAGAGCGTTGCAGTCCCGCCCCCTTTCATGAAGAAGAAAAACAAAACCCTGCCATTTTTGTCTTCTTTCTAATTATTTGATCGGCCCAGAACGTTGTGTTTATTCACTTTATTGTCATGAT
Source organism: Protomyctophum parallelum (assembly GCF_964188405.1). Lineage (NCBI taxonomy): Eukaryota > Metazoa > Chordata > Actinopteri > Myctophiformes > Myctophidae > Protomyctophum > Protomyctophum parallelum. The sequence continues at coordinate 22,165,303 of NC_139715.1, read as the reverse complement.
TTGTCACAACAAGAGTTGGCTTTGTCTGAGGCTTAAAAGGTCTTTAAAATAATCACACCCGTGTGAAGTGAGGGGCGCTAATATATTAAAGATGGAGTGCCACAATTTGTGTATTTTTCCAGTTTTTCATGTGTCTATGAGGTGACAGTACTTCATTAGACACCCTGGAGTCGTTTGTATGTGCAATGGTGTATTAACTTTGTATTTAGCGTTTCTTCCTGGAGGCTGAACCCTTGACAGTCAAACGGGCCAATGAAATAAACAGTAATATAGTGACACCACACTATCAGCCCCTCCCCTAACCCCTCCCCCTTTATCATAGAACTACAGCTACAACTGAGGCTCAGTTCAGGTGGATCAACACCCATCAACACCCACAGGCAAACCAGGCATACTTACTGAACTGGTGGTTGTGCCCACATAAAAACAACATTTTAACAAATACTGTACACTTTTTGGAAAAAATTATACCTCCTTATATAACAATAAGACCTGATGATCATATTTTAGGGTGGAAAAAAATCGTGGCACTCCATCTTTAAAGTCTATGTTGCTATGATTAGGTGATGTAATGGTGACGTAAAACAAACACAGACAAAACAAACATTAAACTCTTATTGTTAATGGCATTTAATGACTAAACAAACATCAAACTCTTTCCATTGTCAATAGCGTTTTGATTAGGTGATGTAATGGTGACGTAAAACAAACACAGACAAAACAAACATTAAACTCTTATTGTTAATGGATTTTAATGACTAAACAAACATCAAACTCTTTCCATTGTCAATAGCGTTTTTATACAGGTTTAATGTTTGTTTTACTAAAAACAAACCTGTATATAGGAGGGGCTAGCGCCTCTCAAAAAATACTTTTTGAAACATCTATGGGAAAACTGAATGGGTTATTCTCTTCCGGGCCTGACATCGTCATGATATGATAAAAAATATGATATTTCTGTCTGTGTTTCTAAGTCTAAAGCCAACATGAGCCAAGGATCAAACTTGTGACCTATGCTTCTACCAAACCGCCACTACATCCTTAGTCATTGCAGGCCCTGTTATCTGTATATACTTTACATTAAAAAACCCACATGACATTGTCCTGCGTTTCTCTCAGGAAAACAGTGTGAGTGCATGCATGCAAAGAGGTTTTCCCTGCTTGCCTACTGAGCTGAGTCGTTTGGCTCGTTAGCGTGTTGTATTGTCTTAAAATGTGTCATCTAATGTGAATACCGTTAGCCCTAGTGTAGACGCTTACCATCAAATAAGCGTGCCACAAATGTGCTAGCATCGTTAACTCGCCACGTCATAATGCAGCATAAGTTAGTCATGAGAGTTTACTGTACACACACACGCACACGCACACACACACACACACACACACACACACACACACACACACACACACAGTCACACACACACACACACACACACACACACACACACACACACACACACACACACAAGTGTGCCTTAGAATCTCACACACACAGCCACTAAGTGTTTTGACAAATGGCCATTACTATTACAGTAAAATGTAGTAATTGCGTCATAAATGTTACGTACGTGTCATTAGTGTGTCGTCAGTGTACAAGTATATAGCATCGGAGGCGGTGTTAACGGATGGCTTGCAAGCGGGTTAGGGTAATAAAGTTCTCCTCTCCCTTGTATATCCGTCATGTTTTTGGCTCCTGGGGGGCAGTTGATCATTTAGAGTTTGTAAAGAGGAAGCGTTAGATTTTGCGAGCCCCCCGCGGTGTCGTAAAGGCCTAGGGGCCATTTCAACTTAACCACTTAAGCCCTGTTTTATGCCAAAGGTCTCTACACACCACTGTTGATCTGGACAGAAATTTGGAAAATTTGGATTTAGTTTTTAGTCTCTCTCTCTCTGTCTCTCTCTCTCTCTCTCTCTCTCTCTCTCTCTCTCGCCATCTACAATACATACACTGTAATAATGCACAAGCTTTCAAAACTCAAAACTTTGGACCAAAAATTATCAACAAACAAACCATTATACATTGGATTATACTTTTGTTTGTAATGAACTGCTGCTCCTCCTTTGGACACACACGCGCACGCACGCACACACACGCACACGCACACACACACACACACACACACACACACACACACACACACACACACAGTTCTAAACCCAAATGGGACCAATTATTTCATTTGCCATGCATGCACCCGCTCCTCTCCTCACAACCTGAACTACTGAGAGAAAGAACACGAGAAAAAGAAGAGATAAAGAGAGGAAAGAATTAGACACATACTGGAGAGAGAGAGAGAGAGAGAGAGAGAGAGACACACATAGAGGGACACACGAGGACAAAGAGATAGGGAGTGAAATGGAGAGGGTGACAGAGACAGAGTCAGACCAAAATAATGCTGACACAGACATCACCCAATTACCCCAATTGTGTGTGTGTGTGTGTGTGTGTGTGTGTGTGTGTGTGTGTGTGTGTGTGTGTGTGTGTGTGTGTGTGTGTGTGTGTGTGTGTGTGTGTGTGTGTGCGCGTGCGTGCGTGACATTACAATACTGTATAGTTATTAATCTGAAAATTGTTTATTTATTGTATGTGTGATGTTGGTGCTGCTGTTGTTGGGAATCCCATCTCTACCAGACAGGGAAGCTATATAGCAACGATACGAAATTTGGGACAATTGAACGAGAAACGAGTTAAAACTAAATTAAGCAATGGACAGAATTCCTGACAAGCATTAAACATGGAGAGACATTCCGTTCAGAAGCACTTGATTATTTTACCAAATTACACATAAGGCGTTGTCTTATGTTTTCCTACAAAGCCCTGCTGCCTGCTGTGTATCTATTGGTTGGTGGTTTTATTTGTGGGTGGAGTCACCAGAGTGCAGAATATGCTGTTTGTTGACCCAGTATAGCAAGACTACTGCACACGCACTCACACACTTGCAGGCATGCACGCCACACTGCACACGCACATACATCCACACTGTGTGCATGATATACCCATCTTGGGTCTGTGTATGTGTGCTGCACCCAAGATGTGTCTACTGTCTATCATTTGTGTGAATTGACAGGGCCAGGTGTAGGAGACTCACCTACTGTGCGTGCGTGCGTGTGTGCATGCGTATCACAGGCTGATGTGAAGGAGATTCCGTCTCATGAGTCAGCAGTGGGAGGAAGAACCTTCCAGTAATCCCCCCTCCCACACTCACACACACACACACACACACGCACACACACACACACACACACACACACACACACACACTCACACACACACACACACACACACACACACACACACACACACACACACACACACACACACACACACACACACACACACACAAACACACCGTTTCACACTAGTCCTCTATGCCGTATGTGTCATTCTACATTTTCTCCCTCTCTTTTTCCTTTTACCTTTCACATCTTCCCAGTCTCTCTCTCTGTCTCTCTGTCTCTCTGTCTCTCTGTCTCTCTCTCTCTCTCTCTCTCTCTCTCTCTCTCTCTCTCTCTCTCTCTCTCAAACGCTCTTCAATTCTATCAAAGTTATAGTTTTGAATTATGCCTGCACAGTGCAAACAGCTAAATTATGAGGTCACGATGTGTCACAATGCAACACTTTATCTGCCATTTTTGCAGTTTTTTCATTTAAAAATAAACATTTAATCTGCCCAAATAAGTGCAAATTTTAGATGTTGCTTCGTGCTTGTGCAGTGCTGCGAGCTTGTACATCTGCCATTTTGGATTATTCTTGAACACTCTTGAAAGTGAAACTAGGGCACAAACATGTCCAGGTGCCACCTGGTGTCCACCAAACAATCCGGGCATGACCAAGTGTGAGAACTTCTGAATTAGAAGGCATTGTACAATCGGCATCAGGTCTTATCTGTAAACCAGTGGTTCCCAAAGTGGGGTCCGGGGACCCCCAGGGGTCCTTGAGGGAGTTCCAGGGGGGCCCCAGCTAAATGATAGTTTGGAACCCTTATGGTTCCCTAACGGGTCCATTTGGTTCCATTTGTACACTGTCAGAGTTAAATTAACATTGATTATGCAATATAAATTGGGGTCCCAGAGATATAGAAATGCCATTAAATGGGGGTCTGTAGACAAATATGCAAACTGGGGGTCCTTGAAATTAAACAGGTTGAGAATCACTGCTAGAGCCGTAAAAATATTCTCTGATAGAGCACCGAAGTCTGACGTCACTTTCAGTAGAGGGCGCCGAAACACAGGTTCATGTATTTTTTTTATTTGCATTGTAATCCCCATAGGGCGATTTTAGGTCGCTTCATATAAGAACCACTAAACCGACCACCCCGGCCTTTCTATCAGGGGGGTGGCTGTGCGTCGTTAATGATGTCCATTCATATTTGATACAGCCAGTTTCTGGAGAAAATGGAATTAATGTGTCCGCAAAACCCTTGAAACTACAATGAAAGCAATGTCGCTGCTAATATATGTCACGCCCAGCTGTCAACACATTGCGTTCCTGAGATTCCTTGTTGATGTAAGCTCAGCTGGTGGTGACTCGACTCGAACTAACCACGAAACATTAAATATCAATAAAATAAAAGTATAAATAAACGTAATTAACATTCAGTTTCTGTTGTGCGACGGGCAGATGCAGAAACCCTGCATACCCGGAAATGTAGTCTCTGGGTTGTTTGACTCGTTTATAACGCTTATTTTGTTACTCTTTGGGTATATTTGTACATTTCCACCTTCAGTCGATGCTTCATATCCATATGAGTGAAAAGGCCGGGGTGATCGGTTTATTTTTCAAACACAGTTCTTATATGAGGCGATCTAAAATCCCCCTATGGAGATTACAATGCAAATAAAAAGTACCAGAACCTGTGGACTGACGCCCTCTACCGACAGTGACGTCAGGACTTCGGTGCTCTATGGGGGTTCCCGGAATATCTCTTCAAATGGGGGTCCACGACATGAAAATGTTTGGGAACAACTGCTGTAAACTACATTTTTGAGCTATTTGTACTTTACCTGACTATTTGCAATACTTTTACTTCTACTCCACTACAATTATGTGAAAACTTTAGTGACTATAGTTACTTTGTACATTTTGATTATACATCGCGACGCATTGTGAACTTGTAGATTCGCTACTTTTAAAACGATTCTTACATACCTGTATTTGAAAATTTAAAATGGGACATTACAAATTTACAATACAATATTACACATACAATGAGTAATTATACTTTCGGTATTTCTACATTGATACATTTACTTAAGTAAAACATTTGACATAATTGACAAGAATGTTATACTTTCCCCTCTTGTCGTAGGGTCACGTGTGCCCTGTCCTGGAACAAAGAGGCCTCAGTCAGTGGTCCTGCATGCTGCTGTCTCATCACTGACATCTGCTCCTGGCTGAGCAACAGACAGCACGGCTCAACCATCACTCAGCCATGACATCACCACCTCAGCACACAACCCAACTCCAACGGTAAAACCCTCTCTCTCTCTCTCTCTCGCTCGCTCTCTCTCTCTCTCTCTCTCTCTCTCTCTCTGTGTGTGTGTGTGCATGTACATGTGTTTTCCAAGGTTATTATAGTTTTTATTTTCTGCTTAACTTAATGCTTATCAATTCTGTCTAGTTGGTTTGTTAAATGTTTTATTTGATTTTGCTAGACTTGCTATTACTTAGACTTAGTTTTTCAGTTTTTGTTAGCTTTGTTTTTAAAGATATTTTTTTGCGGCTTAAGCCTTTTATTAGTTTTTTGAAGGGACAGACAGTAGGCTGACAGGAAACGGGAGAGAGATGGGGGAAGACATGCAGTAAAGGCCGTGTCGGGCTCGGGAGGCGAACCCGTAACACACTGCGACTGGATTACCAGTCGGGTGCCCAGACGGTTACGCCACCGCCTGGGCCTTAGCTTTTTTTTGAGTGGTGCAACCACTCCTACAAGCAGCAATGTCCGTGTGTACCTATGTGTATCTGAGCACCAGTATATGACTATTAGTACCAGTAGGGGCACTGTGCCAGAAACAGAGAGAGAGATAGTGCTGCTCTGTTGCTTCCTAATGAGAGAGAGAGAGAGAGGGAGGAGGAGGAGGATGGAGGAGGACAATTATTATTGTAATATTGAATAGACAGGGGCAAGTTTCGGCCTGGGTCGGCTTAGCGGTCCAGGCACCTTGGCTGGTAATCCAGCATGACAGTGTGTCATGGGTTCGAGTCCCGATCGAGACAAACTGCGCTGTGTGTCTCCCCCCCATCTCTCTCCCCGTTTCCTGTCTATCTACTGTGATCTATCAATAAAGGCAAAAAAAGCTTTAAGGAAAAGAAAAAAGATTCAACAATGTCCGAAAAATTGCACATTTACGGTATAAGAGATGTGTGCGTGCAGATATTGCCTCTTGTCCCAGTTTGCTTTACTTGCACATTTCACTGTACACTACTTGTTGCTACTTGTGTGTCGTTGGCTCCCTGAAGCATTTAGCGAGCATCTCATGTGGTGTCTCATGGTGAAGAAAGCCTGATGGCAGCACCGCACTCCTTCCTGTCTCCTAGCTCTCCCCCCCAGGTGTCGTAAATAAAGCTAATGAGTGTCTGACATCACTCTGTGACTTCTAATGACTCTGCACGCAGCCAGCCAGCCATGCCGGGGGACAGTTAGTTAGAGTTAGTTGACACCACATAATTTACGTGCCACTATAACCCCAGCCAAGGGGCCTTGTTTTGGTTTGTTTCGTTATTTTACGGTACTGACTGTACATTCGGCGGCTTGGCATTGGTTCCCAGGGAAAATTCATTCTGTTGTTTTTTATTTCCAATCTCATGTTTGAAGGAACTAGCCAATCTGCTTCATTTGAAATGTGCTACAAATATATTCCAGGCTGCTGGCCTAGCGGTTCGGGCACCTATAGGCTAGCAAGTAGGCTGATTCGAGTCCCATCCCCGATGGTCTTTGCTGCATGTCTCTCCCCCATCTCCTTCTTCTCCCCTTGTTTCCTGTCCATCTCTACTGCAAACTATATTTTGAAGAAAAAGCCCCCAAAGAAATGTATAAAAAGGAATGCTACAAACATGAATGTATTTGAATCTATGTGATTTTCTTGAGTTATGTGAACAAAAAGAAGGCTGTAGAACCTATAGATAGACAGACATATGCACTAGGGGTGTAACGATACATTTTAACAGCAATACGTATCATAATACATGGTTGACGGTTCATTATGGCGATACGATACGATTCAATGATTTAAAATCGATACAGTAACTATTTAGCAAAGACATGATATCTGTGTAAAACATGTGGATATAGCAGGTTCTTTAAGGGAAACATTTATTATTATGGATGGAAAGTAAACACAGTATTTCTTGTCGGGCCAATACATGGACATTATATTTGAACACACATACGGTATATGGACAAACCTGCACCTTGACATGAACACAGATAATTCACACATTTATCGATAGACCATGTGTAGCGATATGGAATGGAAAAGTAGTTCAACAATTTTTTTCTTCTTAAAATTGGTAAATACAGCGCACACGTGCTTAGTATTGATAGTCAATTATTTGCATTGCAAACGATTCGATACCGATTATTTTCATTTTGAAATGATGCGATACGATACAAAGTCAAACGATACGATATGTTGAGTTTCCATTTCGATATACTTCGATCCTTGAAATTAAAATTGACTTTTCGATGCAGTTACTATATCGTTACACCCCTAATATGCACCCATGTTGTCACAGTTTTGAACCAATAAACTGCATGCTACAGTATGACAAATATCCACCACTCAAACTAATTGGAAACCCCACACTGAAAACAATTAGCAGGCTATAGCAATGACATGCTCAGGAATGCTAAATGCCTTAAACGTGTGGTGTAAACTAGCTGTGACCACATGGTGTATGTCAGCAATAAGCATATGAAAATGTTCATGGACTGGTTTAGATGAAGCTGAAGTGAAAACGAAAATCGTTGAACACCAAAGGACCATGCAGCACCCTGTGTGGTAGACAGCTGCTGCTGTGCTTTTCTGTGTGTGTGTGTGTGTGTGTGTGTGCGCGTGTGTGTGCATCACACGCACGCGTGTATGTGTGTGTGGGTGGAGGATTATGACTAAGGACTCAGCGTTTCCAGTTCTCACACAGAGCATATATGCACCAGGAGTATAATGTCCGTCCTTGTGTCCATAGACTCACCTCTACTCCCTCTGTCTCAATACCGTACCTCTCACACCCCTTTAAGATAAACCTTTCACCTAGCTCCCATACCCTTCTCTCCCTGCCCCCATGTTACTGTAATTTAACTCTGAGCGAGTCCGAATGTAACCAAATGATTACATTTGTACCCGCTCACCCAGCAGTAGGTGGCACTATTTTGCCAGTCAAGTGAAACTCATATTATTATTATTTCATTTTTATCCCACGATTTTGTAACCCATTTTTTTCACCCAGTGTCAATTATCTAATGTCCTAATCCTGGACGCTACACTTCCTCTGCTAACCCCGAGGAGAGCAACGGACTGGCCTCATGCTTCCTTCTATGCATGAGGAGTCCAAGCCGCTTCTTTTCATCTGACATGAGGGAGTTTCCCCAGTTGGACGTAGCGCGTGGAAGGAACACGTTATTCCAACCAGTTCCTTTCCCCTCCATCAGGCACCCCGGCTGGCCAGGGGGAGGCAGTTTAGAGACCAGCATTACATTACTGCATGTTTTTTGTGAGGGTACCTACCCTAGGGGACACGGGGAGAACATGCAAACTCCACACAGAAAGGCCCTTTCGCCAACCCCACCTATGGTATGGGCACTGATGACCCGGGGCATATAGAACACGCCCACACGACTGTTTGGACGTGTTGATGTCCCTTCCATTGTTGACTACTAGTGGAGTAGTATAGTCCCCCCTCGTCCGTTCCGAGGTGTTTTGGAGGGAGAGCGTTTGACTTGGAAATATCTTCACAGATCGAGTTTCCATGATCAACGCACTACTCATCGGGAGAACAAGAGCCTGCAGACAGTGCAGAGGCTTCAGTACATACAAAACAGTGCTACTATAGGATCCTGAATGAGAGTGCCTAAATGTGTCCACATCACACCCACCCTGGCCACGAACCTTACGTTCACTCCACTGGAATGATGGAAACGCATCATTTTAGATTTGAGATATAATAGATTAATAGAATAAAATTTGCACACGTACATGTACATCTGCTATTAAAAAAAGAATAGCAGGCCCAGGCCGTAGCGTAACGGTCTGGGCACCGGACTGGTAATCCAGTCGCAGTGTGCCGCGGGTTCGACTCCCGGACCCGACACGGCCTTTACTGCATGTCATCCCCCCATCTCTCTCCCGTTTCCTGTCAGCCTACTGTCTGTCCCTTCAAAAATCAATAAAAAAAAGGCGTAAGCCGCAAAAAAATATCTTAAAAAAAAAAAAAAAAAGAATAGCAATAAATTAAGTTTAGTTTGCTACATGTAAGTGTGAGAACTACTTATTTAGAAGTCATTTGTATAATCTCAGGCCCTTTGCGGGTAAAACCTCCTGTATGTTAGACTCAGTGACGAGGCTCAAGGAGGAGCCATGCCACCTGGGCTGTACCGAGGCAGGGGGTCTGAGTTAGAGGAAAGTCCCTTGTTTTTCCACCAGGCCTCTATAGCCTGCGTGGCGCAACTGGTCTGGCATGTCTGCCAGACCTGCCAACACAGGACAAGAAGTTGGAGTGAGATTACACGCACTAGCAGTGTGAGCCGGCCAAAGAACTTTAAAACACTGCACACAAACACGCACACACACAAACAGAGACACACTCGCACGCACGCACGCACACACTGGGGAGGGGGCGATTAAACAGTACACAAAAATAAATTGCTTTCCGTTTAGGACTATACATTAAATATAATTCATATAAATATTCAAATATTGTATATAAATTAGGGCTGTCAAATGATAAACATTTTTAATCGGATTAATCACAGTTTAAGAATTAATTAATCATGATGTTTTTCTGTTTAATTATTGTTGTGGGAATGGAAAGATAAATGTCAGAAAGCGGATATAGGTATTTAACATACGTAGCCTACTGTATGTATGTTTACATTTCTTATATACAAAAAAAAGGATGATAGGATGGTGTCTAGGTCTCTCATCCCGTTGTCGTGCTATGTGATTTGAGCCGCTGCCTAGGTAAGTTGTGCAGCCTTTTATGGCAATAACCAATTTGTGTTTTCCCCCATCCAGATAGGGCTAAATAGTGCAGAGTGGATGGGATTATGGGATGTATGGGGCAGGTCATCTAAACAATTTAATTAACTCAGTTAACTCACTCATTTTGACAGCCCTATAAATGTAACTTTTCCTAACTGGATTCAATGCGTTCTAATTGTAATATGGGACGTGTACAGTACCTCTTTGAAGTGGACGATAACTTAGATATAATTCATATAAATATGTGCTGATGTACTCTGCTAGTAGTGACAGAAGAACTGACTTGACTCTGTTCAGAGCCGAGGCATTTATGTTGTCTATAGTCCGTGGGATTTAACTCAAATATCCTAAATGTTACTGGCTGACAGAATCTATATTATTAACAGCACCACAAGCAGCAAGTAAACTTTGGAGCCTACGTACTGTATAAGTTTAAGTTTATGTCTTGTCTTTTAGAATAAACATTAAAAGACTTTTTTTTTGTCTGCATCTGGAATCCACTGTTAGCTAATGAATAATGCATCATTATTAAAACTGTAAATGGCATACTGTACGATGAGATGAAAAGCACAGGGACCTCCCCTGACCCACACTGGCCCAGCGGGGGTCCCTAGACCTCATGTTTACAACCACAGAGGCACTGAGTTTATTTACTTTTTTCAATTCAAAGATGACCATAACTGCTGTGTTGTAGCAGCTGGCAATGGATGCACACAAACACACATACACTCGTGCGTGCGCTCGCGCACACACACACACACACACACACACACACACACACACACACACACACACACACACACACACACACATAGCCTACTGTAGATGGGGTCTACTCTAGACTAGATTGGGCTCTGATGTCGTGGGAGCACCATGGGGGGTGAGAGGAGAAGAGATGAGAGGAGGGGAGGAGAGGATTTAATATGAATAAACTCCAACCGATTAAAAAGCCACTAGAGGCGACACGGTACACTAATCCTACAAATGGTCTACTACTGTATGTGGGTGCCGGCATCAGATGGCACCCAAATCTTGTGAACGTCCTAATACTGGTGCTAGATCCCGCGAGAGTGTGTTGTTGGGACAGAGAAAGGTTGATAATAACCTTTTTCTCCTGATTTGTCTCTCTGAAAAAACTCGTAACTAGTATGAAAATCTCGGGAATATTGTGCAGCTTGTGACGATCGGGACCAATATTTAGTTTGGTGACCATGGGGCTAAAGAATGGTTCAGAAGCTGCGTTCACGTTCACTCTTCCATTGGAATTAACCCATTCTGGGTGGGAACCATGCATTTTGTTGTTCTAAACCTTCTGGCCGGGAACCCCTCTCGGGGGTTCTGTACAGTATGTACAGTATTAAAAAAAAAAAAAATTGATGCTGCTATATAAATATTTGAAGTACTTCAGAAAACGTAGCATTTTTAGAATCGGCCTCAGTCCAAAACGGGTTCAAAAGTTGTCCGCTCACTTGACGCAGATAGGTACAGGAAGTAAACTGGAGAGGGCGAGTCTTGCTATTTCCGCCTTGGTCCATGATCCTCCTCTGCTTTTGACCCCACAGGAAGTAGCAGCTGCAGGCGATGTTGTGTCTGGTGCCACGGGCGGACCGATGTCCCGCCGGGCTCTCCCAGGACACAGGATGGTCCCCAGGGTGGCGGGGGAGCGCTCGTCGCTATGGGAACAACGAGGGCGGAATCCTCTGCTGAAAATGTCTGGCAAACACAGGCTAGAGAGTATGAAACTAACGTGGGATGTTAGTTCGCTTCAGTGCGGCGGTAGAGTTCATGTGAACCCTCTTCCAGAGAGAGATGGAGACACTAGAAACTCTGCTGGACATTGATTGATTGATTGATATGGACAACCTCTATTACGTCTGTGTATCAAAGCTAATTTGATTCAAAGGCAGTGTCGCTCTTCCATGGGCAGAGAGGATCACA
>NC_139715.1:22123168-22148168 GCF_964188405.1 Protomyctophum parallelum | reverse complement strand
CAACCAAACAGTCCTGGTGTGAACGCTGTGCCTGCTGGGACTTTATTCTGTCATGTACAGCAACGGTGTTGCACAGCACCAGAATGCTGGCGGAGCTGCAGGGACAGCAAGCTGCCTTGCCTAACAGCACCGCCGTTCGTCCCGTCCCCCCAGCGGTCATAGAAGCGAAGAGAGAGGATCGGAATGTTTGGGAGTGCGACCAAAAAGAGACGATGACAGAGAATGGAAAAGGAGGAGAGGAGGAGAGGCGAGGGAGTCTGAACGTAGGAGAGACATTCCTGTCTGCCTGATCAGACGGCAGCTGTGAGTGACTGTACATGTTTACGTGACTGTTGTCTGGTTCCCACAGTGGATGGATGTGCTGCATGGAGATATCACACACACACACACACACACACACAGAGGAGCGAATACCTTTCCAACCAAACACTTATGTTTTAGTCCTTTTAAACACACGGCCAATTCACCGGAGTCTTGAAATTATGTTATCACGACATGGCTTGTAATCCTAGGGTGATTCAGTTCCCAAATATGTCATCACTGTATAGCCTTACAGTCAACGGGCCGTAATGAGCACAAGGGTCAGGATCATAGCCGTTAGGCCATCCTGTCGTCGTAGAATGATCTTGTTGAGAAGGGGAGTGTGTGTGAGTGTGTGTGTGAGTGTGTGTGTGCGCGGCTGCGCGTGCACAGAAGACAAAATGCAGACCACGTCAATTGAGCATTGAAGTGTTTTATATTGCAGATCTGTTGTCAGTTGGTTGTGGTTAAGCTGCGGGCTGTTTTGTGGGTTATAACTTGGTACCACTTGACTTTTTATTTAGTTTCAGTCAAGGTTAGGAACAATTATACCGTCAACGGTGACTCGCTTGGTGTTACTGTAGGTTGAGGGTTTTATTTCATGTCAAGAGTCCATATAATTGATGAGTGATAATATCCATATAGCCCAAAGACGGGGCCAGAGGATACCCAGGTCCCTACTGAGTGCAACTCAGGACTACACTCAGGACCTTAAGGAATAAAATCAATACAAACAGTGGAAATTAGCTTTTGGGAAAGCAATTTTGAAGGGGTGGGTTTTGAGGGTGGATTTGAAGGAAAGCTCCATTTGATTCTTGAATATAATACGAGAATGGCTTATTTGATCTTTGTAACTACGCATATCTATTTGGAATTTGAGGCCAGTATCCTCAAAATCAGTATCCTCAGTATCTTCATACGAGAAACAGGATTCTTCACACACACTCATTAGATATGTACACTTAGAGATACAATAACAATGTTGTCCATCAAGGACGTACAGTATATCGTCTCTGTCAGGAGGAAACCTCAGATGTCCAAAACTGTTACTTTTCAGTATTCAAAAAGTAAAAGAAATGCAGATCGACAAGCTCATAACACGTCGCTTCGCACCACACTTCGAGCTTGTAGATCTGCTATTTGGGATATTTTTGTGTGACGCTATAATCAAGTAGGGCATCGTTAATTTTACGAAATACAGATGGAGATAAGAGGTTTCTGCCCGACAACAGCAAATAATGCTCAGTCAAATGTGACATGTTGCTTTTTCAACATACATGTAGCAATATCCTGACTTAGCTCTGAGGGGGTAACAACGGACCCCAGGATTTTGCTGTCTACACTTGCACGTGTGCGCAACAGCATGTGTGCGCAACAGCATGTGTGCGCAACAGCGTGTGTGCGCAACAGCGTGTGTGTGTGCGTGTGTGTGCACGTGCGTGCGTGCGTGTGTGTGTGCCTGTGTGTGTGCATGTGTTTGTTTCCTGGTGATGCTCGGTGCAGAAGTTGTCAGTTTGCACAGGAAACGTATCTAAAGCCTACACACACACACACATACGCACACATACGCACACACACACACACACACACACACACAGCAAACTGTGTTAAACTGCTCAAAGCTCAGCTCCTTCTACAGTACCTAGCTGTAAGACAGTAGCTTTGGCCGTAGTCTTTTGACAAAAGAAAATTGAGATTTAGTCATATTTTAGTCATCTGAAATGTTTTAGTTTTAGTCTAGTTTTAGTTGCTCTTAAGACTATAGTCGACTTAATTTTGTTGAGCAAAAAAATATTTTGACGGTGCCTTGATGACCTCGTAATGTGCTGATTTTACACTTGCTTGCATGCTGAAAATAGTGAGCTTGTAGAGCTGCTATTTTCAGAGTGTAATCAAACATACAATGAATTGTCTTTTAGTTCTCCTGGATCTCTTCTCCACTCCCTAACATTTTAGTCTAGTTTGTATTTGTTGACGAAAATGTCTGTACATTTGGTCATATTAGTCATTTAGTTTTCGTCGCTGAAAAAAAAGGTAGTCGACAAACATTTTTTGTCATCATAGTTTTAGTCACCAAAATCAACACTGCTTTAAGAGTGTACAAACGGAACCAAGCGGAACCGTATAAGGGCCCATAGCATTTAATGTAACCCTTACAAGTTAAATCAAAACTAAATAAAAACTTTCTCTCATTTATTGAGTGTGATATATATTAACTCCACACTTTTGTTGATCATTCCAGTGATGTGTTCACTTCCCACGTGTGACAACAACTCTCTCTCTCTCTCTTTTGTTATTGGCCGCTGCCTTTATCTCCTGCTTCCCCATTGGCTGTTACGCAAAGAGATGTCAACATGCGATTGCTTCACGCGTGAGTCCATCTCTTTAATCAGTCGGTGGACGTCGTCGTCTCCCGTCTTCCAATTGGGTAATAATATATAATTTGGGAGAACGTTTCGCCGTCAAGCACGCGTTGAAATGCTTTGTCTCTCTCACGTTATCTCTTTATCGCCATGTGTGTGTGTGTGTGTGTGTGGGGGGTGGGGGGGTCAGTTGCTGGTAATTCCCTGCTGTGTTCTATCTCCTCTATGTTGGTCCATTTTCAAGCCCCTCTACCCCCCAACCCCCCCCTCTCTCTCTCTCTCTCTCCTTTGGTATTTTTGAAAAGAAAGTTGAATTATTGTAAATTTTACAAGTCTACACAAGTAAAGGATGTGGAAGAATAGTGTTATTTTGATCAACGTTTGCTATATTATGGTACCACATCTTACCCAACGACAACAACATAATCTAAGTCTTGGGTCTGAGAGGCTAAAGCTCATCGAATGGTGCCCCCCCCCCCCCCTCCCCCCCAAAGTCCTATGGACTTGTTTCCATTGTGGTCTTATTTATTCAATTAATTTTCTGAGCACTGTTTTGGAACTAATTACACATTTATAGCCTATCTCATCTCAACAGTGTTTTTGACTGACATCTTTGCAGTGGTGAATGTTCCGTCTTTCTTTTCCATCTACCTTGACCACACTCTCTCTGTCTCTCTCTCTCTCCGTCTCTCTCTCTCTCTCTGTCTGTGTCTCTCTCTGTCTCTCTCTCTGTCTGTGTCTCTCTCTCTCCGTCTCTCTCTGTCTCTCTCTCTCTCTCTCTCTCTCTGTCTGTGTCTCTCTTTGTCTCTCTCCGTCTCTCTCTCTCTCTCTCTCTGTCTCTCTCTGTGTCTCTCTCTCTCTCTCTGTCTGTGTGTCTCTCTCTCTCTCTCTCTCTCTCTCTCTGTCTCTCTCTCTCTCTCTGTCTCTCTCTCTCTCTCTGTCTGTGTCTCTCTCTCTCTCTCTCTCTCTCTCTCTCTCTCTCTCTCTCTCTCTCTCTCTCTCTCTCTCTCTCTCTCTCTCTCTCTCTCTCTCTCTCTCTCTCTCTCTCTCTCTCTCTCTCTCTCTCTCTGTCTGTGTCTCTCTCTGTCTCTCTCCCGTTCCCAGCTCATATATCTGAACAGTCATGGCAGAAATGGAGGGTTTGTTTCCCGTGGTGTTTTCCTCGCCGCTTTCGCCACCAGTGTTAATTTACAAGGTGTTTCTCTTTTTGCATCCTCTCTCACACACACACACACACACACACACACACACACACACACACACACACACACACACACACACACACACACACACACACACACACACACAGCTCTCTGGGTCTATATTTCACCACAGCAGGTCTGATGACAGCTGAGTGGTGGTCAGGGTTGGATTTATTAGCTGTGTAGAGCTGTCACAGTGGGGGTCCGACCGGGGGGTCAGGGTTGGTCAATGCCTCGACACCCAACCTGCCACGTCCGACACCACTGTAGTGGCCTTGTTATCAGTACTCTGCAACTGTGTGTGTGTGTGTGTGTGTGTGTGTGTGTGTGTGTGCGTGTGCGTGTGCGTGTGTGTGTGTGCGTGCGTGTTTGCGAGCATCACCCTCCCAAAATCAGCCACGAACAGACCTGTTGAGTTTCCTCTGCAAGGTCTTGCGCACCCCTGATAACAACCGGCCGTGTGCGCGCACACACGTGCACGCACTTGCACACACACACGTGCACGCACTTGCACACACACACACACACACACACACACACACACGCACGCACGCACGCACACACTTGACACAGCTCCATCCATTCTCAGCGCTGTGTAGACATAAGAGCACGTAGACATGCACTTAAACATTCGCACACAATGCTGGGTCCCTGACGCACACAATTCACTGCTGCTGTCAGACGTTGTCAAACTGTTTCAACTGGACGGCCCGAGCAGAACAGACCCAACCATGTGTTCTTTTTTTATCACTTATAGAGCACTGGGTTATTATAGAGCCTATGTTAGTGCCATGTTGTGTTTACGATCACTTCTCTATACTTAAACTTTTACTTTATCCCCTTTCAACATGGCCTCTGTATTTTGGGGGATATCAATAGAGGGTATGCGTGTGAATCATCATCAAACCCGGACGTTGTGCAGGAATGCCTGCTGAGTGGCAAAAAACGACTTTCAGCCCATACATCCACACAGAACATCACATCTGATTGCATTAAACAACATTAAACAATGTTAAACTCACTTTGCCTGTTGCTTTTCGATTTGCCACTTGATGTGCCATTCACTTTAAGCATGGGCATACACATATAGGACAGTGGTTTTCAACCCCTTTTCACATCAAGGCCCATTATTTATTCAGCATTTGAGCCACGGACCATTTGATGAGATTTAGACTCAAAACGTATGATTTTGTCCACAATTCCATGCTGTATTGCGGTGGTACCATAGGAGAGATAACAGGCAAACGTTGATCAAAAATAACAATTCTTCTACATTCTCTAATTAGACATCTTGTCAATTAAGTAATGCAGATGTTTAACAATAATTTAACTCTTGAGAGCGTAAAATATGGGTTCATTTGGTTACTAACTCTCCATCATTTAGCTCATAGGCTGATCACGCGAGCGATTAAAATGACATTTAGCATGTTATGTATACACATATGCCAGGTCATTGATGACCTGCTATCGCGCTATCGTGTGTATAGTTTTAATGTAAAGACTATTGATTTTGAGTTTTTTGGATGTTCTATATACTGTTAGACTGATGACAGGTTCTTAGTTTACAGACAGACAGACAGTCAGGCAGGCAGGCAGGCAGGCAGGCAGACAGACAGACAGGCAGGCAGGCAGGCAGGCAGGCAGGCAGACAGACAGACAGACAGACAGACAGACAGACAGACAGACAGACAGACAGACAGACAGACAGACAGACAGAGGGAGATACGGTATGTGCATTGTCTCAGACAAACAGAAAGACACACACACTGACTGCCAGCCCTCTGCGCCCGTGTGCACACACACACACACACACACACACACACACACACACACACACACAGGGACAGTCAGCGTATCGACCCTGCTCTCTCTCTCTCAGCTTGGTATATCGAGCCTCGTGTCTCGGACTGGACGCCATTGGAGAAATGAACTGATCTCTCTGTCTCTCTCTTATCTGCCGCTCTCTCTCTCTCTCTGTATCTTTCTTTCTTCCATACTTATGTCTTTATCTCTCTATCCGTTTTTTCTCTGTCCATATCTAGCACTATGTTTGTGTGTCTCTCTCTGTCTGTCCCTGTCTCTCTCTCTCTCAATGCTTCTCTATGTCTCTCCCCCGTCGTCTCTCTTATGCCGCTGTAGGAGCAAGCGATGGGGTGTCTCGTGTTTGAACATGCAGCCGATAAGGCTGTTACGGAGACAGAAGACAGTTGTGTTGTTCATAACAAACTGACCATATAGACTAGAGAGTATGCACAGCCCCCTTCATCTAGACTTCTAGACTGAGTGGCAAAGCATTGAGCAGCGTGGAGCGTTGGGGGTGTGGAAGCATTGAGCAGCATGGAGCGTTGGGGGTGTGGAAGCATTGAGCAGCGTGGAGCGTTGGGGGTGTGGAAGCATTGAGCAGCGTGGAGCGTTGGGGGTGTGGAAGCATTGAGCAGCGTGGAGCGTTGGGGGTGTGGAAGCATTGAGCAGCGTGGAGCGTTGGGGGTGTGGAAGCATTGAGCAGCATGGAGCGTTGGGGGTGTGGAAGCATTGAGCAGCATAGAGCGTTGGGGGTGTGGAAGCATTGAGCAGCTTGGAGCGTTGGGGGTGTGGAAGCATTGAGCAGCGTGGAGCGTTGGGGGTGTGGAAGCATTGAGCAGCATGGAGCGTTGGGGGTGTGGAAGCATTGAGCAGCATGGAGCGTTGGGGGTGTGGAAGCATTGAGCAGCATGGAGCGTTGGGGGTGTGGAAGCATTGAGCAGCTTGGAGCGTTGGGGGTGTGGAAGCATTGAGCAGCGTGGAGCGTTGGGGGTGTGGAAGCATTGAGCAGCATGGAGCGTTGGGGGTGTGGAAGCATTGAGCAGCGTGGAGCGTTGGGGGTGTGGAAGCATTGAGCAGCATGGAGCGTTGGGGGTGTGGAAGCATTGAGCAGCATGGAGCGTTGGGAGTGTGGAAGCATTGAGCAGCATGGAGCGTTGGGGGTGTGGAAGCATTGAGCAGCATGGAGCGTTGGGGGTGTGGAAGCATTGAGCAGCATGGAGCGTTGGGGGTGTGGAAGCATTGAGCAGCTTGGAGCGTTGGGGGTGTGGAAGCATTGAGCAGCGTGGAGCGTTGGGGGTGTGGAAGCATTGAGCAGCATGGAGCGTTGGGGGTGTGGAAGCATTGAGCAGCATGGAGCGTTGGGAGTGTGGAAGCATTGAGCAGCATGGAGCGTTGGGGGTGTGGAAGCATTGAGCAGCGTGGAGCGTTGGGGGTGTGGAAGCATTGAGCAGCGTGGAGCGTTGGGGGTGTGGAAGCATTGAGCAGCATGGAGCGTTGGGGGTGTGGAAGCATTGAGCAGCGTGGAGCGTTGGGGGTGTGGAAGCATTGAGCAGCGTGGAGCGTTGGGGGTGTGGAAGCATTGAGCAGCGTGGAGCGTTGGGGGTGTGGAAGCATTGAGCAGCATGGAGCGTTGGGGGTGTGGAAGCATTGAGCAGCGTGGAGCGTTGGGGGTGTGGAAGCATTGAGCAGCGTGGAGCGTTGGGGGTGTGGAAGCATTGAGCAGCATGGAGCGTTGGGGGTGTGGAAGCATTGAGCAGCATGGAGCGTTGGGGGTGTGGAAGCATTGAGCAGCATGGAGCGTTGGGGGTGTGGAAGCATTGAGCAGCATGGAGCGTTGGGGGTGTGGAAGCATTGAGCAGCATGGAGCGTTGGGGGTGTGGAAGCATTGAGCAGCATGGAGCGTTGGGGGTGTGGAAGCATTGAGCAGCATGGAGCGTTGGGGGTGTGGAAGCATTGAGCAGCATGGAGCGTTGGGGGTGTGGAAGCATTGAGCAGCATGGAGCGTTGGGGGTGTGGAAGCATTGAGCAGCATGGAGCGTTGGGGGTGTGGAAGCATTGAGCAGCGTGGAGCGTTGGGGGTGTGGAAGCATTGAGCAGCATGGAGCGTTGGGGGTGTGGAAGCATTGAGCAGCGTGGAGCGTTGGGGGTGTGGAAGCATTGAGCAGCGTGGAGCGTTGGGGGTGTGGAAGCATTGAGCAGCATGGAGCGTTGGGAGTGTGGAAGCATTGAGCAGCATGGAGCGTTGGGGGTGTGGAAGCATTGAGCAGCATGGAGCGTTGGGAGTGTGGAAGCATTGAGCAGCATGGAGCGTTGGGGGTGTGGAAGCATTGAGCAGCATGGAGCGTTGGGGGTGTGGAAGCATTGAGCAGCATGGAGCGTTGGGGGTGTGGAAGCATTGAGCAGCATGGAGCGTTGGGAGTGTGGAAGCATTGAGCAGCATGGAGCGTTGGGAGTGTGGAAGCATTGAGCAGCGTGGAGCGTTGGGGGTGTGGAAGCGCTCGTTGGAAATCACGCAGCGGTCCTGCAGCGCACCACCTGTTTATCAATTGCATAATGTAGGAGGCAGCAGGACGTTGCGTTATTGACAACGAGTGCTTACTAACTCTGACACTTAATCACCTGTACAGAATATATTTACAACTACGGTGGCACTGTATGAAACAAAAACTTTTAAACTTTAAAATAGAAATTTAGTAACAAGTTACTTATACTGGATCTCTTGTCCACTAGTCCCTTCCTAACATTTTAGTCTAGTTTTTATTTGTCTACGAAATTGTCAGTATATTTAGTCTTAGTTTTAGTCATCATAGCTTAGTTTTCATTTAGTGTCCATTTTGCTTACTAACTCTGACACTTAATCACCTGTACAGAATATATTTACAACTACGGTGGCACTGTATGAAACAAAAACTTTTAAACTTTTAAATAGAAAGAGGATAATTCAAGCTTTACTTTATACAGCTGCAATGTTGGTGATTTTGTTTAATGCAATTAGACGTTTCTGTTTGGATGTATGGCCTGTCAAGGCCAGAAAGTTGTTTGTTGCCAGTCAGTAGGTGGCTTGCATGGTTTCATCTGCGGATTCGGGTTCTTGGAAACGCCCCCCAGCCACTGCGTTAGTTTTACTGAGGTTAGGTTTAGGTATAGTTTACTGAGGTTAGGTTTAGGTATAGTTTTACTGAGGTTAAGGTTAGGGTTAGGTTTAGGTTTAGGTATAGTTTTACTGAGGTTAGGGTTAGGGTTAGGTTTAGGTATAGGTATAGTTTTACTGAGGTTAAGGTTAGGGTTAGGTTTAGGTGTAGGCTGTCAATCACAGCGACTGGCCAGTCACAGAGCACCATTTACTCAAACCCGCAGATGAAACCATGGTAGCCAGTAGGTGTCCCTGCATAACTTCATTCATAACAGATGAAACCATGGTAGCCAGTAGGTGTCCCTGCATAACTTCATTCATAACAGATGAAACCATGGTAGCCAGTAGGTGTCCCTGCATAACTTCATTCATAACAGATGAAACCATGGTACTTCCGGGTACAACGATGTCACGCATAGCCTCTCTACATTATGTATATGGTGCGGCAGTGATTCAAGAGGTAGAGCGGCCATCTTGGAATCTAAATGTTCCAGGTTCGATTCCCGGCTCCTCCTGCATGGGTACGAGTCAAAGTGTCCTTGAGCAAGACACTGAACCCCTGACTGCTCCCGATGAGCCTTGCATGGTTTCCCCCGTCATCTGTGTGTGTGTGGGTGCGTATGTGGGTGAATGTGAAATACATACAACGCGTTTTGGAGTAAAACTATACTGTATAAATGCAGCCCATTTACAACCAATAGTACCAATAGTAATAAGTCTTCGTAATAGCAAATAGAATAACTAACATGAAGGGAAAAAAAAGTTACAGTATTACAGAGGCATAGTGTTTGTAATGGGCCCATATGTCCATAACATGAAAAGACGCATGTTGTCAAATAAGACGAGTGATCGCTAAGACCGTTATTGGCATGTATAGGATGCAAAGTCATTTTGCAACTCTGTGTTCGTGTGTGCGTATATGCGTGCGTGCGTGCGTGTGTGTGTGAAACGGTGATCGTGAGGGAGAAGGAAGTGAGGGAGGATGTGTGTGAGAGAGCGACCGTTAGAGAGACAAGCCCTCGTATTCAAAACACACAACCTGGCAGTCACACCGCTGTCAGGTTAGGAGGGGGTTAGGACGGGAGGAGAAAACCACTCATGCAGTGTGTGTGTGTGTGTGTGTGTGTGTGTGTGAGGGTGTGTGTGAGGGTGTGTGTGTGTGTGTGTGTGTGTGTGTGTGTGTGTGTGTGTGTGTGTGTGTGTGTGTGTGTGTGTGTGTGTGTGTGTGTGTGTGTGTGTGTGTGTGGTGGCCTGCTTTGCATATTGGTTAGCCAAGCTGGTTAGCCACACATACCTCTTTGTGTCAGTGCACACACACACACACACACACACACACACACACACACGCACACACATTGCAGCTGAGGTGTTTTAGGCACACGCTTACCAAAGCCACAAACCAACCAGAAACCTTGTGATTCAGTAAATAACCACATATTCACACGTGTGTGTGTGTGTGTGTGTGTGTGTGTGTGTGTGTGTGTGTGTGTGTGTGTGTGTGTGTGTGTGTGTGTGTTTGTATGTGCACGCGTGTGGTTGGAAATTGTGCATCACACCACCATAGCAACCAGAGACGGATCTGGTTGATTCTTTTGTACCTCGAGGGGAACTAGATTTGTAAAAGTGAAGGTTTTAGAGAATATACTGTACATACAGTATGGTGGAAGATTCCTGTCCCCCACCTTCAAATTTGAAATATTCAATTCTATTCTAATGCTGTAACCAACTAGTTAATCACAATAACATGTCACTTTTAGCCATACTGTATACTCTTTCAAGAAGAGCTTAAAGTTCTGAATTTTACATTTTGCACAAATGTCACAAATAGGCTGGTTTCCAGACTGCATTCCACTTCGCTACTAAGTGACAAACAAATTCACGGAACCAGTGTTGTTTTTGGCAGCAAATTTTGATTTTAGTTTTAGTCATAGTCTCTTGAATAGTTTTCATTTAGTTTTAGTCACATTTTAGTCACCTGGAATGTATTGTGTTTAGCACTGGCGTAGTATAAAGGGGTGCAGCCAGTGCAGTGCACTGGGGCCCAGCGCCCCCTAGGGGCCCATGAGGGGAAGGGGAAAAAAGAAAAGAAACAGCTGACGGGCCGCTGTTTTGTGAATGAAATAGCTGTGGGCTGTGGCCGGTCGGTAAGGGGTTAAACTTCTGTGTGATGTATCCTTCCAAGCCCACTATACCATGTAATATACATCCTGCGTCTACTACATCCTGTAGTTCACTTAAGAAATAAAAGTATTGATACAAGCAGCTTTTATTTTGAAGAGGAAGAGGAAGTTGTTTCGGTTGTAGCCAGCTACCATGACAGTGGTAGTGGTGCCGGGGTGGTAGTGGAATAATACAAACAACATGCTTTTAGCCAAAACCGCATGCGTCTATGACTTAAACAATGTAGGCTAAACACTTTGGAATTACGTTAAACATGGTATATCCTCCGTGGCGGCGTCATTAGGTGAGTACTAGTAAATGAATTGTTAAGTTTCATAGTATCATTCATCATCAACAGGCTGTTGTTGATGCCCCCCAAAATGAACAGGTTACACAGCCTACAGGATTCTCATTATGTTACTCACTGCCTGCAAGGATGACCGCCGTGCCATTTCTTATAAACTATCTAATTCATACGTGGGTCGTCGTGGGTACACGTGGAGTTGTTGTTATTGTTGTTCATGCGCCACGGTGCGCGGTGTGGAGAGGGCATCAGAGCGCAGCGCAACAGCCTTATGGTATTGTCTGAATGTCTGTACTATCTCTGCACTAGCTCTTTCTGTCCAGTCCTACGTGTATAGGCTGGCGATTGTGGCGACTTATATTGGTTAATAAAGAGAGAGCTGTAAAGGGGATATTGTCTATGGTCAGTTCATGGTGTGTATCATTCTCGTTTTTAACCGGGCCGTGATAATGCGGCGCAATGACGGTAGGCAGTAGCCTAATACAATGTAACCAACCTGCGCAAGCATAAAAAAATGGGTTTTAATTGTCTGGTAACGGAAAATAACGTTAAATAATCTAACTTGTTACTTTTCTCAGAAGGTAATTTGTAACGGTAAGGGATTATTTTTATGGGCAGTAATCCAGTAACCTAACGACGTTACTTTAGAAAGTAACGATGACGGGGCACGGTGGCACAGTTGGTAGTGCTGTCGCCTCACAGCTAGAAGGTCCTGGGTTCGATTCCCGCTCGGGGCGCTGTGGGTGCTGGCGGCGTGTTTCCTCCTCTGCGTCATCAGTGCCCATACCCGAAGGCGGGGTTGGCGAAAGGGCCTTTCTGTGTGGAGTTTGCATGTTCTCCCCGTGTCCCCTAGGGTAGGTACCCTCACAAAAACATGCAGTAATCCTGGTCTCTAAACTGCCTCCCCCTGGCCAGCCGGGACGCCTGATGGAGGGGAAAGGAACTGGTTGGAATAACGTGCTCCTTCCACGCGCTACGTCCAACCAGGAAAACTCCCCCCTGTCAGGTGTAAAGGAGCAACTTGGACACTCAAACATGAAGGAAGCATGAGTTAAGTCCGTTGCTCTCCCTAGGTTGGCGGAGGGTGTGTAGAGCCCAGGATCACATCACAGGATGATTGACACAGGGGTGAAAAATGGGTTACAAAATCGTGGGACAAAAAATATAAATAAAAAAAAAAAAAAAAAGTAACGATGCCCAACACTGCATATAATGAGCTGTGTTTTTATTTATTTATGTTTGATAGTTTGGAGACATCAGGCTGTGGTAGTTTTGTTTTTGTGCCCAAGTCAGGGCAGGTTGTTTATTGATGAATATATGGACACTGAGCTTGGAAGCTGGTGCTGTCTGCATGTGGTGCTGAAAGGCTGGTTTTAATGAGTGATGCAGAATTACAGTACATTTCAAGCACAAACTCAATACAAAGACTGTTAACTGTGAGTGGACGAGTTTACTCAATGCTGTACCATATGTTCTCATGCCAATAAAGCCCCTTTGAATTTAATTGAATAATTTAATTGTGTGGCCGGTCACCTCACCTGTAATGTTAGTCTATATCTAGTGTGTGTGTGTTTGTGTGTGTGTGTGTGCGTGGGCGCGCGCACGCACACTTGTTTATGGCGGTGGTGGGGGGCCTACAAAATATTCTCGCACCGGGGCCCACCATGACCTCCCTACGCCACTGGTGTTTAGTCTAGTTTTAGTCGACTAAATCAACTGTAGATTTAGTCGACTAAAATCTTATGACATTTAGTCGACTAAAATGTATTTTGGCGGGTCTTGATGCCGTCTTAATGAGTGTTTTTACACTTGCTGAAAATAGCTGATCTACAAGCTCACAACGCGTCGCAACGCAACCAAGTTACTTATACTGGTTCTCTTGTCCACTAGTCCCTTCCTAACATTTTAGTCTAGTTTTTATTTGTCTACGAAATTGTCAGTATATTTAGTCTTAGTTTTAGTCATCATAGCTTAGTTTTCATTTAGTTTCCATTTGTTTTTGTCAGTGGAAAAAGGTAGCCGACGAACATTTTTCGTCTTAGTTTTAGTCGACGAAAACAACACTGCACGGAACGCAGTGAATCCGCCTGTAAACCAAACAGAATGGTCCATGTGGCTCTGGAATCAATGTACTTTAGGACGCTACATTGAGTCAAACCAAACAGAATGGTCCATGTGGCTCTGGAATCAATGTACTTTAGGACGCTACATTGAGTCAAACCAAACAGAATGGTCCATGTGGCTCTGGAATCAATGTACTTTAGGACGCTACATTGAGTCAAACCAAACAGAATGGTCCATGTGGCTCTGGAATCAATGTACTTTAGGACGCTACATTGAGTCAAACCAAACAGAATGGTCCATGTGGCTCTGGAATCAATGTACTTTAGGACGCTACATTGAGTCAAACCAAACAGAATGGTCCATGTGGCTCTGGAATCAATGTACTTTAGGACGCTACATTGAGTCAAACCAAACAGAATGGTCCATGTGGCTCTGGAATCAATGTACTTTAGGACGCTACATTGAGTCAAACCAAACAGAATGGTCCATGTGGCTCTGGAATCAATGTACTTTAGGACGCTACATTGAGTCAAACCAAACAGAATGGTCCATGTGGCTCTGGAATCAATGTACTTTAGGACGCTACATTGAGTCGCTGAGCAAGAGGAACGGAGGGGGGGGGGGGTCACAGAGCAGAGAATGAAGGTAGGAACAGGGAGGGGGGGTGGGCGGTACCGCAGTTATGGCAGTTGAGTATGATGCAGAGAGATGGAGAGAGAGAGAGAGAGAGAGAGAGAGAGAGCACGCAATGGAAGAAGTAAGAGTGGTGGGGGTGCGAGGGAGGGAGGGAGAGGAAGGAAAGTCTACTTCTAGGCTTATCAAGTGCCCTGCAAGCACAGTTTGTGGTTTGCACACAACTCGTTAAACAGAATAACAAGTTAGACGCACGCACACACGCACACACAGTACACATTACACACCATTCAATTGACATGCAATGTATTACTGTACATTTGGCTGATATATAGAAGTGTATGACAGAAACGCAATTTGATGACATCACTATGATGTTTGGTAACTTGTAAGCCTGCTATTCTGGTTTGAAACCAATTCACTAATTAAGACTTGAGGCCGATTCGACAAATGACTTCGAAATAATGTAGTTCTGCAACCTTTTTTGTGCTAACCCCAAAATGCATTTGGCCACGCAAAATGCATTTTTATTATGTAATAATATTGTGACAACCCTACTGCTGGCTGCTTTAATGTTCTTTGGGTAAAGTACTTGTACGTGTTTTAAGCATTATGTTATACTGTAGTTATTGAAAAAAATAGCAGATCTACAAGCTCATAGCACTGCACCGAGTGCCACAGTACGAGCTTGTAAATCTGCTATTTTTGAAAAATCGTAAAAATGTGGCACAAATACTGTATACGGTATATTCTTTCGGAGCGATTGTTTTTTATTCAAATCTTTGCTTCTGGGGGGTGTCCCTGGAACATATTTTCAGATAATTCTGGGGGTCCTTGACATGAAATAGTTTGACATAGTTTTTAGTTTGACATAGTTTTTCAGAAAACTGTCAAGATTTAGAAGCATTTCTTTTAGAATCCGCCTCAGGTCTTTAATAGTGCCTGTGTATTTTAGGAGGCGGTGAGGTGTCTCATTCCTGGTCTGGCTCTCACCGTTTAGGAAAAAGTCCCAACATGTGACTGTCAGGAGGAGAAGGAGGGCTTTCTGGGAAGTAAGCAACTGTTGCTGTACTACTGAATTCTCCATAGTCCATGCCTCTGTCTGTCTGTCTGTCTGTCTGTCTGTCTTTTCTTTTTCTCCAATGTATTTTTATTGAGGCTCTGAAATCTCACAACTGTTCGATCGCAATACAATGCATGTAGAACCACCTATTTTATTTTTATTTTTTTAACACAACATAGAAAAACTTCTCCTCTATTTCTAAACTTGATGCAGAGATACAACCCCTGGCCTGGCTGGACGACGTGACGCGTCTGTGTGACGCGGCCGGGGATCGAACCCAATGAGCTCGCTCAGTACATTTCTCTCCAAAAAGTCCTTTTGTTGGACTGTACTGTACGTCTATGCTAAACCAGAGATAGTTCATTCTGACCTGAGATCAGATTCTAAAAATGTCTTCTACATCCTGACAGTTTTCATTCTGACCTGAGATCAGATTCTAAAAATGTCTTCTATGTCAGTCGCAGCTTCGATTTAAAAAAAATAGCAGACCTACAAGCTCGTAGCGCGCCACTCGGTGGCGCGCTATGAGCTTGTAGATCTGCTATTTTTCAATAGCTAAAGCACAACGTAATGCTAACACCAAAATGGGTTAACGTGCTCAATACGCACAGGTTTCGGCGTTGCCATGGTGACCCGCTACGTCGTGGGGGACCTATTGTGCATGCGGTGGAAAGGTGACTGTGTGTCATAGAGTTAACAGCAATAGAGACTGGAGGATACCGCAAATCCCCTCCCATCGTCCCACTGTACTTTTACTCCACTATACATTTAGTTGAAGATTTTAGTTACCAGTAGGGTTGTCGGGGTTGATCGGGAGCAAAGAAAACATGATCGGGACAGTAAGTAAGTAATCAATTCAATTCAATCTTTATTGCAGACTCAGAGGAATCCATATCACAGTACAGAACAACAACAACACAATAGATTAAAAACAAATATATATAGAAAGAAATATACAATAAAAAAGAGTTCCACCATGTTCAGTTTAGAACATACAGACACGTTCGCCAATGGTTCCACAGTCTGGAGGAGAACCTGACAGAACTACGTATCGTGTTAGTGATGACATTAATGATGTCATTTACTGACTCAGATACCCTACACATAAATGTATAAGATTGCGTAGCACAGCAGAGCAGGTGGGGACCCCAACACTGACGAACATCTGGCTTGCACTGGAGCTTCTTGGAGCTCTCAGAAGCAGCCTCATACAGTCATTGTATGCCACTGCCAATCGTCTGATACTGGCCTGCTTATAGCGGCACCACAGGTGGGCGGTGTACAGGTGTACTGAGCACATGCTACATTTTCTACACAGCATGTTTCCTTGCGCATACAGCTTCCGACGGTGTGTATATATGTCCTTGTCATCAGAGAGGTCATTCGAGATGATGTGGCCCAAATATTTAATCTCACTGCAGACACTAAGGACAGAGCCAGAGAGATAAAAGTCAGGAAAGGTTAAATGTCTGTCTTCCCTGCTACGGACAATCATAATCGTAAGTAAGTCAGGGAGGCTTATTGTCGGTATCAGCCAGGGTGCGGGAGTCTATCCCCGTTTCAAAAGACCTCCGTCTGGGAGATGGATTGCTGAGGTGAAGCAATGTGTCACCAATGCGACACATAGAGCACCGAAGTCTGACGTCAATATCGGTAGAGGGCGCAAATCCACGGGTTCATGTACGTTTTATCTGCATTGTAATCCCCATAGGAGGATTTTAGATTGCCTCATATCCGTTTGAAAAATAAACAAATCATCCCGGCCGCTTCACTCATATGGATATGAGAGAAAACGCTAATGTTACTGCTGCTGAATTAGTTAAATTTTCGCTAGAAGCAGACAGTATCATAATATATTGACTGACTATCGCAAACGATACAGAGACACCTCCCTGACAATAACGCAGAGACAGCTTGTTTATTTTTGGACCACAACGCTTATATGAAACGATATTAAGATCACCCCATGTAATTCTCCATCGAGAAATTACTTCCATGAACCAGGGGAATCGAGGGGATGAGCGAGTGACATCAGAACTTCGGCGCTCTATTGTGAGCTTGTAGATCTGAAGATCTGTACAATGAGTACTTTTACTTTTAGTACTTTAAGTACATTTTTATGCCAATACTTTTGTACTTTTACTCAAGTACATTTTGAACTTTTACTTGTTGCTGCATTGCAGTATTGATACTTTTAGTCAAGTAAAACATTTGAGTACTTTTTCCACCACTGGTGTCTGCTAGAATCATTATGATTCACGCATGCATTCACACATGCTTGAGTGCATGCACGCGTAGTCGCGTACACACACACACACACACACACACACACACACACACACACACACACACACACACACACACACACACACACACACACACATGTGCACACTAACAAGTGAATCAAAAGTTGAGTGTGCTGCATGAAGTTCACGCACACACAGACACACACACTAAGGGTAGTGTGTCTCCACCTGTTTTTGTGCAGTCACCCGGGCGCCGTGCTATGCTTAGTCACACGCACTCTCTCTCTCTCACATGCACACACACACACACACACACACGCACACGCACACACTGATGTGCTTGCGCATGCAGACACACTCGCAGGCACGCGTCATGCACACATACGCAGTAGACAGCTATGTTTAGTCCCAGAGTCATGCTCATATACTCCAATAAATGCTTGTTAGAGACATATCTATGCACACACACACGCACACACACACACACACACACACGCACACGCACGCACGCACACACACTGTACACACACACGCACACTGTACACACACACTCTGGAACATCCGCTCGGCTTGCCTCAGTCTCCCCATAGTCTGGACCCAATAAAGTCTCTCTCTCTCTCTCTCTCTCTCCTTCTATACTGTCTGTCTGTCTGTCTGTCTGTCTCTTCTTACACTCTCCTTATCTCTCTTACATCACACACACACACACACACACGCGCGAGCACGCGCACACACACACACACACACACACACACACATTAGACATGTGCTGATTTGGCTCTACATCACACAGAGCATCTCCCTCTGTTTGATGTTCCACCCGCACAACACTGTAAAAAATGACATACTGTACCCGCCATGCTTTTTTTAAACGCTGCCTTTCAGGCATCATCTGCGGTCTCTTAAGGTCTTTGCACACACACTGTCTGGCAGAGTGGCAAACGAAATGATCTGAGATCTATTTGTATAGTTACTAATGCCAGGCCTCAGTGAAGACAGCACTATACTTATACAGAAGTGGTCTGGTCTGGATTGGTCTGGTTTGGTTTGGTTTGGTGTTTTTTATTGATGGATTGAATACTTTATTAACAGTTTGCAAATAGATTGTATAATGATGCTAAAAGGATAACACAAAAAGCCCAGAGGGCTTGTTTCCACTGTGGTCCCGTGTATTCAATTGATCGAGACATTTAAAGACATACTGTATATAGTTTGGCAAAAGTTGAGTTGGGTTTAGTGTTCTAGAATTAAAAGAATATGCCAGAACGCCAGAAGGTTTTGATGTAGTTTTGTTCAGTTTTCCGTTGGTTGGTTGTATTTGAAGACAGGTCAGCAGCGGGAACAACTCTAACCTTATTGACGTGCTATAGCAGAGGTTCTCAAAAAATAGCAGATCTACGTAGCGCGCCACCGAGTGGCGCGCTACGAGCTTGTGCGTCTATTTTTGAAGAATCGTGAAAAGTGACATGAAAGTGTTTGAGAACGACTGACATAGAAAAACTGCTTTTTCAAGAAAACAGTCAGGATTTAGAAGACATTTGCAGAATCGTTCCCAGGTCAAAATGGGTTAAGTTACAGTATGTCACAGTCAACATGTCAAAGTGCAGTCCAAGTAGGGAATGAGACATTACCCTGCAGGTGAAGGAGTTTAAGACTTTAAGTATCTCGAGGTCTTGATCAGTCGGAGAATCGGAGCAGCAGGTGGCGGTATTTCAGTCGCTGTACCGCACTGTTGTGACGAAAAGAGAGCTGAGCCAGAAGGCAAAGCTTTCTGTTTACCGAGCAATCTTCGTTCCCATTCTCACCAATGGTCTGGAGCAGGGGTTTTCAACTGATTGTGAACCAGGGACCACCACCCTGACTTGGAATCAACCTGGGGACCACTGTTGCGTTGGGTGGGGATATGGGCTAAGATTAATGCTTTTTTAACACTTGCTATGCATCCCGTGTATCTCAACCAATTGTCCACTGACTACTAATAATTTCCTAATAATAAGGACTCAACCAGACAATCCGCTGCACTTCCCCCTCTTGAGATTCTTACCTCCCTTTTTCTGTTGAATTTCTTGACCTCCAATGTCATCGTAAATGACTACATGGACGGTCATCATAGATCACTGGGTCATTCAGTTCTCTGTTTCTCAACTAGTGTCTAGTGGAATGACAAAAAAAAAAAATCCTACATTGCTAAATGAAGGATCAGGGAATAAATTATTGAATACAAGCGGCCGAAATGAGTTTTCTCCGTCAGGTGGCTGGGATCTCCCTTAGAGATCAAGAAGTTCAGTCACACGAGAGAGACTCGGAGTAGAGTCGATGCTTCTTCACCTGGAAAAGAGCCAGCTTAATTGGCATCTGGTTAGGATGCCTCTCGAGCGTCTCTCTATAGGGAGGTCCTCGATGCACGTAGCACTGGGAGGAGACCCCGGGGCAGGCCAAGGATGAGATGGAGGGATTACATCGACTCACTATGCCGCTTAACCACTTAAACCGCATTATTCCTATATTCTGGGGGCGAACATTCACCAAAAATAGCCGATCTACAAGCTCACAGCCACGTTGTGAGCTTGTAGGTCTGCTATTTTGGTGAAGAGACTTGGGTGCACTGTAGGCTGAAAGAGGACGCACCAAGTACAGTTTAACTCAGGTCCGTCTATATACTAGGTCTAGAGCGGTGGTTCCCAAACGTTCTCATGTCAAGGATCCCCTAAATGACACTCATTAGCCCGCAGACCCCCATTTGAAATATATGCCAGGGACCCCCATAAGAGAAGGTTTTTACGGCCCTAGCAGTGATTTGCAACCATTTTCATTTCAAGGACCCCCAGTTTGACATGCAACAGGCAACGGACCCCCATTTAATGGCATTTCTATCTCTGGGACCCCAATGTACAGTATATTGTCAAATCCATGTTAATTTAACTCAGAGTGTACAATTGGACCCTCTCTCAGAGATACAGACCCATAAGGGTCCATTTGGTTTCTTATCATTTAGCTGGGGACGCCCTGGAACTCCCTCAAGGACCCCTATAGGCGTCCCCGGACCCCACTTTGGGGAACCACTGGTCTGGTTGAACTGAAGTGACATTGATAAATTCCAAATATTATCAAGGCATTCTGAGGCATCTCTGCACTGCGCGTCACGGCACCCACTTTGAGAAGCCCTGCACTACAGTATAATGTGTTCTTATAATACAGTACATTTCTTACAGTGGACGCCTCTCCTCTCCTGTCCTGTCCTCTCCTCTCCATCCGTGGTGCAGGAAGACAAGGATCCAATAAAGATCCTTCATTTCCTCTCCTCTCCTTTTCTTCTCTCTGTCTCTTCCTTCCTTCCTTCCCTCCTCCCTCCTGGTTAATCGCTCTGTCATTTGCTTTTATGTCACCCGCCATCATTCTTTCTTTCTTTCTTTCTTTCTTTCTTTCTTTCTTTCTTTCTTTCTTTCTTTCTTTCACATTTTTACTGTTTAGTTATTCTTATTTCCTTCTTTCTGTCGTCATTCGTTCCTTCCTTAATTTCTCTCTTTCTTTTGCTGTTTTGCTTTTTCTTTTCCCGTTTCTTACGTTATTTTGTTTAGTCCTTTCTCTGTCTCTTACATTATTTATTTTCTCTCTCTCTCTCTCTCTCTCTCTCTCTCTCTCTCTCTCTCGGTCACATGCACAGACGCACGCATACAATCACAAGCAACCTTATTGCAATCATGCTTCAATTACAATGCTACCACAAAGCATAAACACACATCACCATCCCCACGGTGTGCTGCTGAGGCCTGACTGTCCTCTCAGTACTCAGTCCATCTGCAACGGTTTGAATCAGCAGTATTAATATGCAGTGCAGATGTGCAAAGAAACACACGGACACAGCGACTGTACACTGCACAGTACCATCATTTTATTGTCTGCACTCGTTACATGCGGTGATCAAATAGATATGTTTGTTTCAAAACACATATGTGCTGCTGATGCAAGCCATAAACGTGTGTTACGAATTAGGTTGTTAGATACAGTTATAGAACAGTTATACACACAGTAGGACAATCCTCAGTGTTCATTGAGCTCTGAGAGTGAATAAATGAAACCAAATGGTATTCTCCTACAGTACCCGGTGACTATACTTTGACCTTTTTAATTTACTACTTACTATCTACTATCTACTACTTACTATTTTCAAGTGCATGTTTGTACTCACGGTTTATTGACAATGTTGTTAATGCATTCACATGTCTGTCATGACTCATGATGCTCGGCCTGTTGTTCTTCCGGTGTATGTTCATCATCTTGTATACTTGTATCATTACTATATTGATACAATGTTGCGGGTGAATAGGTGGGATGGGAGCGGCTAGTTTTAGGAGAGCTTTGTTTTGTCCTCGATTATGTATGAATGTACTTGTATTGTCTTGTATTTGCTGTATGTTGCTGGACCCCCTCGAAAACGAGATGGTACATCTCAAGGGGATATCCTTTTCTCAATAAACAATTTTCATAAAAGTATGTATCATGTTGTACCGTCGCCCATAATCCATCTCGACCCTCGGTTTTTTTTCCGTCGACCTGCGGTGGTTCTTTTTGTTTTTTTACTGGAGAATAAGATTAGAAATAAATTTACTTCTATGCTACTTTAGGAATACCAGCCTGAGCAGTTCCGGCCGGCTGTGAGTTGGTAGAAGGGCGACTTCGTTGGTATTGGTTACAGCATGGCCCTGCGGGAGGCTATAGCGCCATCTGTAGGATGCCACCGTGCCGCCATGTGCTTGTAGACGAGTCCTCCGGACATCAGGACATCAGTGAGCACACTGATGAAGGCTCGATGGCTGCCTGTAACCATTGTTATGACCTGGCTCTTGGGCCATAACAAAGGAGGAAGACACACGGCTGTTTAAAAGGGCACAAACCAATATTTATTTACAATATAACCAACTTCATGAGAATCAAACAATAATACAGTACTAAGGTGGAGTGTGTTATTCAGTAGATCAGTAGTGTCAGTGGGCCTGATTCTTCAACGTGTTTCCGCTGATATATTGCCGTGACGCTGGCGGAAAGGCATTTACGTGGATTTCCCACATTAATTTGGAATTCATGGAAATGGCCGTGAACTTGACGCTGACTTTGGTTCGTCGGTAACTCCGCTAAATCCTCCGCCACCTCTTTAGGTGGCGGAGAAATTTGCGGAAGCATACACTTGCATATAGATTTATTCAGAAGGCTTTAGTCTTCATGCTGAATCAATAAATAGTCCCCAAATCTCAGATAAAATATGTAGGCATGTGCCCCCAACATATTGGTCGATCAGCACAAAAAACGATATATATATATATATATATAAAAGCCGAGTGCACTTGTATGCCTAAATGCATGCATTATAGGCAGCCTATAGAGTCCCATATACAGAAACTGCCCCGCAAGCCGACACCTTTTTATTTATTTATTAGGATATTTATATCATGCGCGATTGGGGATGCTCACTCGGCAGCCTTCTACTCAAAGTGCAACGGTTGTGAGCTTGTAGATCGGATCTCGCGGACTCGCGCTGCATGTTAAAAAACAAATTCACAGTTATAATAAGAACATAGGCTTATCTGCATTCTGCACTGTACGAATCCAACATAGTTTAGTGTAGACAGTAATGCCTGCAGTAGGCGGCGGCAGGCCTAATGAAATTGTTTTGTTACGGAGACTGTCGGTGTGTGTGTGTGTGTGGGGGGGGGGGGGGGGGGGTGCGTGTGTGTGTGTGTGTGTGTGTGTGTGTGTGTGTGTGTGTGTGTGTGTGTGTGTGTGTGTGTGTGTGTGTGTGGAGGGCAGACAGCAGCGTACTGCCGATCCGATTCACATTGGAAAATGAATAGGGCTAATTAGCCCTATATAAAAAAATAGAAGACCAATATTAGCCTAATGAATGCAGCGTGTTTGAAAGTCGGCCAGTCATATCAGTTTTAAACCAGCTCACCTCCACTCGTGAACATGACGGACACACAGACAGAATTTATAATAATGTATATTTATATTGATCACATATGGATGCCACACACAGAATAGTTTAACTCACTGGATAAACTCACTGGATTATAATTTCTTCAGACAAGAGGATCCCAGGCCTACGAGGTAGGCCTATAATATATTTACTTATGAATGTATGGGCTACTGTTCTTTATCGCGCAACAGTGTCGAGGGCCCATGCAGCCCCCCTCCCTCTCTCGTCTCTCTCTCTCTCTCGCTCTCTCTGAAAATACGACTTTTGCATTGACATATCCGATATTTTAAATATCGGATATGTTTTACCTCTGCAAAGGTGTGAGTGAACACCCGCCTTGGTCCCGAACTTAATTAAATAAATTATAATTATATTGCTTCAGCGGAGCACGCACCATTGTAAGCTTGGATATAGCAGTGACCGCGGCTGTGATCTCAGACAAACTGCTGTCTGCTGAGTCATGCTTGAAGCCTTTTATGGTACGATATGGGGCGTGGATCAATGCAGATGAGGTTGTCGGTTGCTTTTCCGATCACTTTGCACCCGCTGCATTCAGTATGACATACACCTGCGATACGCCAGCGCACCTGTGGTACACACCACTCTCTGAATAACACGTCATCTCAACGTAGCTTGATCGGACGGATAAATACGATATCTGTTTCCGTCACCGTTACACTCTGGCGCATTTCGTTTTTGAAGAATCAGGACCAGTGAGTGGATGTGTGGTGGGTGTAGTGTGGGGTGTTGAATGGTGCAAAGATGCTGCTGCTCTCATGGAAGGAGAGAGAGAGCCTGAGTGTGGCCACACCCAGCCTCTTATAGTGCACCCTGGGAACACTGGCCAGGTGCTCCCAATGCACCCGTTTGGCAACTCGGCAGGACCTGTGGAAAACACAAGACTAGGCCTACCTAACAAACCACACAGGCCCTAGTAGGCCAAACTACAGGGGGCTGTGACACGATTCAGAAACGGATTACTTTCTGAGTCCGATCCACTTTTTTTCATGGATGTAAACAGTTTACTATAGCCCAAAGCACCACACGGTCAGAGCACAGCGGAACGCAAACAAATTGCGTTCCACTGTGGAACTATACTAGCTACATTATGCCATCAATTGTGGTCGTTTTACACGTATGGATGTATGGATGTCTTGTATAGGCCACAGAAGTACACTTAAGTACATTTGTTCTCACACCTTGATTTTTTAATAATTGACCACAATGTTATAATCGACGGACTCTGATCAGGGTGAAACATTTGGAGTAATTTTGTTACGTCATAATTTGTCCACAGATGACTGATGTACAGTATGCACATGTTTTAGCTATTGAAAAATAGCAGATCTACAAGCTCATAGCACGCTATGAGCTTGTAGGTCTGCTATTTTTGAAAAATCGATGTAGAAGACATTTTTTTTATCTGATCTCAGGTCAGAATGGGTTAAGGACTAAAATGCTTCAGGTCAATCTCTCAGGTCACTCTGGTTGACCTCTTGACCTTCTGTATCTACACAAACAATCCAGAAACAAAACCCTTATATAAACCACTGAGTGGTTGAAAGAGAATCAGCAATATTTAAAAGAATCCATGCCAAGAAACGACCCTACCGTGTACTACTGTATGTGCTTGTACTTTAAAGACAGTGCTGTAAAGTAACTAAGTACATGTACTCAAGCACTGTATATATTTTCTTTTACTTTACTGGAGTATTTCAATTTCAAGTATTTCAATACTTTTTTACTTCTACTACC
>NC_139715.1:22093168-22113168 GCF_964188405.1 Protomyctophum parallelum | reverse complement strand
CGCAACTTTTAAAAGAGAGCAAAGGAAGGACGGAGGGAACGAGGGAGGAGGGAACGAAAGAGAAGAAAGGGGAGAGGTTGGGGGGCAGTTGGAGGAGGAAGAGGAGGAAGAGGAGGAGAGAAATCATTTGAGTAGCTAAATGAAATTAGCAGCTTTAAAGAGCCCGGGGGCAGATGGAGAGGCTGTCCCCTGTGGCTATGCTTTAGCGATGGAGGGAGATGTATTAAGCTTGACTGGCTTACCACCTCCACCCCATTCCTCCTCCATCTCTCCATCAGCACTTTTCTTTTCTTCTTTTTCTTCTTTTTTCTCTTTTTTTCTTTTTACTAATATGCATGGCATGATGAAGGGAGGAGGGAATGGAGGAGACAGGAGGGTATAAAAGGACGTGACGGAGGTGTGTATGCAGGTCAAGTCACATCTCGATTCTCTTCTCAGCTTGAGTCCTTTTCTTGTTAGTTTTAGTTTTCCTCTGAACATCTTAGAGGAATTATAAATCTGATCTTGAAGGGGACCTGCGACGAAATTGAGAGATTTTCCCACACCTTCGATGAAGATGATGAAGGCCAACAGGATCCAGTAGTTTTTTTTACAGTTTTTTTACTGTTATTTTCTGTTCTTTTTCTGCATTTGTCCATTGTTTTCCTCTCTCTCCTCGGCCTCCCTGGTTGCGAGTGTAAGCTGAACCCAAGACATGAACTCTGGGACTTTTTCCAACTCCAGCCACCTGTCCTGGGCCATGTACCTGATGAGGAAAGGCCGCACTGGAAACGGAATCTTTGGTAAAAGTCCACTTCTTTCTTTCTAATCACCTGTCTCCACCAGACGCCATCATTGTCTTCATCACAGTCCACACATTTATCATCATCATCCTCACAAACCATCTGGTGAAAAATTCGTAAAATGTCCATCCTATTGTTGGTTAATTCATTCCTGTTACGGAGGCTGCAGTATAGAGAATCCAAGTACCCTTCAGCAATGCGTGGTGTTTCTTTTTTGTCTTAGTTTGACCTACAGTATGTGGTTTGTGGACATCATGTGTACCATCATCATCATAATCTTTCATCGTCAATATAGGCATTTCCACAATATTATCAAACAGCCATAGATGTGGTCTGGCATGTTTAATCCATTGACTCTTACTCAAAGCATACTGTGGTTTCTATAACAAATAGTCTCTATATATAGCCCCAGAAACGGGACGCTAGGGTTCATGTCGTAAGTGCATTTCAAAGCACCGTCTCCAAACAACCTTTTTTGTCCATTTCTTCTTCTTCTCCTCGTTGGTCCTGTGGTTTCACAATCAGCTGGGATTTTTTGCAACGGTCATGTCCTGACCCGGCTGCACAAAGAACAGCTTTGATTACAGTGATAGTGTGATTTTGTAACATGATGGTTCTGCATTATGTACGTGCACTGCAAAGACCATTGCCGTGAGGGTCCATTTTTGTTACACTCACAATGAACAATCAGGTCAGGCCAGTTGGAGTTGTGCCGGTCTGAAAGGGCCGAGTACGGATGGATGGATGGATGGATGGATGGATGGACGGATGGATGGTGGGGAGCTAGAAAGAAATGAAGCCCAGTCCGCTTTTGTTAGATCGTTGCAGCTGCACCAGCCAGGAAGCTAAGAATAGCACAAGTATTTCTAAGGCACGGCCTTCCCAAGGACCTGCGAAAGTAAACTTTTTGAATTGTTTGATCCAGAAGGATCCATTCCACTGGACATTCTGTTCTGTGAGGTCTGAACTAACGGTTCTATCCAGCAGCTCCGATCTATTCTACAGCATCTATACACTAGTGCAGCAGTGAAAAGTAACTATGTACATTTACTAGTACTGCACTTAAGTGCAATTTTGAGGATTATTTTTTATTTTATTCGTGATACTTTATATTTTATACACTACAGAAATATTGTACTTTTTACTAATAATTTAACTTTTTTTTTAAAGATATTTTTGGGCTTTTTCTGCCTTTATTGGTGGCATATAGTGGAGAGAGACAGGAAACAGGGACTGGGAATGACACGCAGCAACGGTTATCGGGACTCGAACACGCGACACGCTGTCAGCTATGCGCCTATATGTGGTATATGGCTATATGCGCCTGGACCTCTAGGCCAGCAGGCGCCACAATTTGTCAGCTTTAATTATCAGTTAATTTCCAGATTTAGATTATTGATACAAACTCATACATCGTTTAAAGCCACCCAGAAGCAAATTAAGTGATTATTAAATGCAGGCCAACCTTTACCGGCTATAATATTAAAGTTATGAACACATTAATGCATTAGTAATTATAATCCAATAATATGATTGTGTAACTGGACCAATATTCGTCATAATGATAGTTAGATCAACTTTCAGAATTGTGCAGTGTGCCAAACAATACAATGTCTCTGCAAAGCTGTATGTTACTTTTGAGAAAATAGTAAAACAGCCTGTGTTCCATTGGATACAAGCTCTGTTATTACTTTTCATTGGTTCAATATTATATAAAAATCCATACACACACTTAACCAGTGTACAATAGTGTTACTTTTGTGTCAATCTGATAAAGGGAAAACAGTGCCCTAACTTTTCCTTGAATTTGACGGAATATTGACGGTCTGTCTTGAGAGACTACTTTTGTCAAAAGTACACTATCTACTGTACAACAAATGAAGGAATTAATTTTCAAACGTTTTGTATAATGTAATTATTTTATTTATAAGGTTTCTGCCTGACAGCGACAATATAATGTATACACACAGTAAAGTCATCAGGGTTACTTTATCCATTTGTATATTTGAGTCAAAGTTAAATTCACACTAATAATTTGACTGTATATCTATAGTATTTACTGTGGTCTATTTCCAGCCTCTGAAGAGGGGGTCGGTCAATTAGAGGACCATTTGTTATTCAAAACATTTAATTGATTGATCGGCTGATGACAAAGTACCTCCAGCTGATAACATGGATGTGCAGTACTTATATGGCCCGCGCCGCCACGTATCGATAGCTTTGATAGGCGACTGAAGCATTTATTATTGATCAGGGGACACTTTCACCAGGTCACATTACAAACGGCTCTGTGGGAAGGGCTGGCACAGCGAAATGTAAGTCATCTCTCCCTCTCTCTCTCTCTCTCCCTCTCTCTCTAGCTCCCTCTCTCACTCTCTCCCTCGCTTCTACTCTCATTTTTTGCGCAGCAGTTTCATTATCTAGAGTTTTTATTGTATTGTCTTCATCGTAATATTTTAACCACACGCACATTTTATGTCACAATAAAGGCACGTGGAAAAGAAAACCTAAATTGTGTTCGGATTGTTTTGGACTTCAGCCATGAGCGAGGAAAGAATGCATGGTGAATGAAAATCATATATTATTTTACAGCAAGCATGGGTCTGAAGGAGGCTAGCCATGTATAGTAGATATATAATGACACATATATTTCTGCGTCATTCATTACATTAAATATGTTTGCCTACAGTATAAGGTATACCGGTAGTAAAATCCTGTTTTATAATCTACTTTGCCATGCACCAATATAACCTTAAATTAAACAATAAAACAAAACTAACCAATTAAACGCATCTAAGTTTAAGTGGATCTATAGGTTGGTACACTCCTTTCTTCTCCCTACACCAAGTCTTTGGGAAACCTGGGAAATTCATTGGTCGGCCCAGTCCAGGCCTGGTTCTGGATGTCTTTTATGTGAAAGAACGACACTACCTTTTTCGCAGAGCCTGGGAGTCGATGGGCGCTGATGGGGGCGCTTGTTTTACAGCGCTACCTAATGCTATAGTAGGAAGTAGAGGGGCACCTGCAGGGCAGGGCTTTCTCACATTCTAACATAGCCAGAAAACCCCATTCTGGCAGCCAGCTCGGTGGCGTTCCTCGCTATAGTCATTAGAATCCCAATCCACACCTTCTGTTATCGAATCCCACTTCCACTACAATTTTTCCAGAATACGCCTGTACAGTATGTGTGCCTTGGGTGTGTAATATTGGGAATTGGGTGGCCTGGTTTTTCATCTTAAAATAATTGGTCCCCTGAAAAAAGGTTTGGGAACCACTGCTCTACACCATATATCTTTGCCGAAATTCGGTGCTCTACAGATCTATCAGATCTATACAAGCACACAAAACGTCACAACGCATTGTGAGCTTGTAGATCTGCTATTTTCAAATGTTTGCCCAATATTGGGGTCGTTAGGGTTCGTGTGGTCGTTAGACAATAGTCTGTCTAGAAAGGTCTTGTTCTCCTTAGACAGGATCCAGGCAACTGGCTTCATATCGGATTTTCAAAATAAAACATATAGGCTTTGTTATGTCATTGTTTTTAAACAGCTTATGCTGGAATTTCCATCAGGATCAATAAAGTATCTAGCTACAGTATCTATTCCCCACCAGCATAGATATTCCAACATGAACCGTGCAAACAACAGGGAATTAAATAATGGAAATGTAAAACAGGGAACTGAAGTAATTTTTACACAAGGGAGTTTTCCCCGTGCAATCCGTTGAGGAGAAGATTTGAATAGCTCAGTGCGATATAGCTGCAAAGCCTAGCTACTAACTGGGTCTAAAACCTTAGCCAACTGACGAAAAGGTACAAACGACTTAAAACTAAGGTAAAATGCAGAACATATAGGGCAGGCTATCAGGGAAACAATATATAAATAAATACCTAAAGAGATATTTCTGTGCTGAAGTCACTTCAGATCGTGGACATGGTTAAAGAAGGACGGACAGGTCAGTTTCAGGAAGAAGCACTCGTTACATTTTTTATTACTCCCCTTTGGGGAAACAGAGAGAGGGCGCTGGAGAGACGGAGAGATGGACTGGCATTTATCTAAAGCCCCTCTGACAGCCAGCCAGCCAGCCAGCCAGGCTGCTTGTTGATTTAACTCAAATCAAACCCCATGGCTTATATTTCGAAAAGAGAAAATGTAACAGTTTCATGGCATTTTGTTTGATGGTATACAGCCTGAGCGGGCGGGTACATATACCTATAGTTAGTTGGCCCGGGCATAACTTTGGTGGTTGACAAGTTTTACACAGATTGATTGATTATACTTTTGATTATAACTTACTACTTGTTTATTATTTTATGTGAGAACCATGTATAAGTCCTTTATGGGTTTCCTTTCTCACCTGCACTTATTTTCTCTTTTAATGTTACCTCTTTGTACTGTATTGTGCAAATAAATAAAACTAATACAGTAGGTGCCAGCCTGCCCTGACATAGGACAATGTTTGAGGCATTGTCTATTCTATTCTATAAATACAGCTGATTTTCCATTTATATTCAACGCTATGATCTCTTTGTAAATGTTCTGTGTACGTTCAGTAGAAAAAGCTCTATTGAAACTGTATTACACACAGAACAGACCAGCCCTCACTTTCATTCATACACACTATTTGACACCCTCATTATTGCTAATGTACTGTTGAATAGTTATAGGAACATATCTCTGGGCTGGCTTTTATAATAAACAACTAAAGGATATTGTTAAAATGTTTGAAATGTAATGTAATGATATCCAGTGGATTGTTTTGATCACACACACGCACACACGCACGCACGCACACACGCACACGCGCACACACACACACACACACACACACACACAGGATAGTATACTTTGATAGGTCTGCTAAGAGGATTTATAACCCAAGAAAGCACTATTGCTTGTTTCCATTGGGGTCGTTCATACTCCAGTCATCAGAGTGTTCACTCAATGACAATCTCCGCATAGATGAGCAAATGATACAAGTGAAACCATAATGAAAATGTGAATTTTGACTGATGAAATGGACATTATTAGAGTGGCTTATGGGAAGTGTTCTGTTGTGTGGTCCCATTAGAGTTAGATCACCTGCTGCCCCCTATCGGCAATATATGGTACTGAGAACCTGTCATGGTACAGTCTGAGTTGGAGAGAGACTGCATGTGTTTTGATCATCATCATCATCATTATATTATACATACATGATACTGTACATGCAGTGACGCAGTAGAAGAAGCATGCATTTGTGTCAGATTGTTTTCGCATTCAAATGTGACCGTTTCTGACCGAGGCTAAGTCGGTTTCTTTTCATGTCATGTGAAAGCAGGGAATCATAGCTTCAAATTGACATATTGGTTGTTCAGGTCCACCCTAACATTACACCTAGCTACATTTATTTCATATTTACATGTCAATTTCAGCTCTGACATATTTCAGACATGCTAGTATCAGTAGTATGTGAAGAGTCTGCCTGTGCTATTAACTCATTTTGGATTAAAACAAAAAAAAAATCGCCTCCTAAAAAAAACAGACAATCGTACCTTCTCTATCTGTGTGGGAACATATAAAACATATAAATGTATGATTGTCTTGTAAAACTAGGAGCAGAAGTTAAATGACTGAATGTAAAATGAAAACGTGATGTTTCAAGTTATGTCTGCTGGCATTAATGACAACTTCGACTCTGTCTGTCTGTCTGTCTGTGTCTGTCTACATGTCTGTCTGTCTGTCTGTCTGTCTGTCTGTCGGTTCATCCAGAATGCTAGACATCATAATGTGATGATGATGAATTGATGATGATGGGAACATTGTCACGTCATCACATCCAGCAAACACGCAGTCATGACAGTGACTAACACCACCAGAAAACTCCAAAGAAAGAAAGAAAGAAAGAAAAAGAAAGAAAAAGAAAGAAAGAAGGAAGGAAGGAAATAATTCAGATGGACAGAAAATGAAACAGCATGTCTTTCTTTCTTTCTTTCCTTTTTCTTCTTTCCTTTGGTTTTGGCTATAGGCTTCCCTCTATAAGGTTTTTATTGCATTGTTTTCTTCATATTTTCCTCTCTCCTCTCCTCGTCTTGTCTCTGGCTGTGAAACCACAATCCCAGAAACGAGACCACGAGACCACCAGCGGTCCAGCAGTCCTAGTGCTGGAATTCCATTCACACTCCTCTCTCTCTCTCTTTCGCTCTCTCT
This sequence comes from Protomyctophum parallelum, assembly GCF_964188405.1. Classification (NCBI taxonomy): domain Eukaryota; kingdom Metazoa; phylum Chordata; class Actinopteri; order Myctophiformes; family Myctophidae; genus Protomyctophum; species Protomyctophum parallelum. Next base: position 22,106,198 of record NC_139715.1, on the reverse strand, counting down.
CGCTCTCTCTCTCTCTCTCTTTCTCTCTCAGACTCTCTCTCTCTTTCCCCATCCCTCCCTCCCTCCCTCCCCCCTCTCTCTGCGCTTCTTCCTCGTCGTCCCGCCCCCTAGACGAGCGGACGCGACGCTGATTGGTTAGACCCCCGCATGGCGTCCCGCCCCGGCCGGCCTCTCATTGGCCCAGGCCTGTTTCCACATGTAAAATCTCGCAGCCAATGCGGTTCATTCCAACGCGGCCAGTGCCGGTAAAAGGCTGTCTCGCAGACCGGACGTCCATTCATCTCCAGAGAGAGAGACACACACACGCATTATCATACATATACAGACACAGTTATGAGCTAATGTTGGGAACACAAGAATGATGTGGTAAACACAACACAAGTTGTCGCGCTGAGCTTCCTCTTTATAGAAAATGCATTTTCCTTCCACTTTTTTGTTGACATCTCTTTCCGTATCGCAACAACGGCACGTTCCTTCTCGACGCGCAGTGATGAAACACCCGAGAGACGTTTAGAGAGAATATATATATATAAAAAAAGGTCCCGAATGATCCCGTGTGTGAAGCTTTTAAAAAGGTGGCCTGCAGCCAGCTGTTGAGGTGGTTTTGCGGTGTCTTTTTTTTTTTAAGCGGGTGAATGTCGGTGTTTAACGGGACGAACTGAGAGAGAGAGAGAGAGAGAGAGACGCGCCGCGGGACCGTTCCTGCGCTCCGCTCCGGACCTCCGAATGACGCTCAACAACAGTTCACGAGTTGAGGAGTCCACAACTGCTGCTGCTGCACACCAGAGATTTACTGTCAAATAATAACCGAGAAACAAATACAAAAGAAGAGTTAGAAGACCCAGTGGACCGACCGGCTGTTTGAGACTCTCCAATCAACTTTATTTTCCAAGGAAACTATAACTATAAAGGCTTACAAATGGTGTTTCTGTGGGACGCAAAATACGGTACTATTATTATTATTATTATTATTATTATTATTATTATTATTATTATGTAGTCGTATATTTTTTACATTGAAAGGACTCATCGCAAACGCAGACTAAACTATGTGTCGCCATAAAAAAAGTAAAACGCTTGTGAAATATTTAGTTTTACATTCTTTCGGAGCATGATGCGATGCGACTCAATATAACTCATGATGACGAATCATATCATGATTCATAAGTGGAGGTATAGTGTGGGGATGGAACGGTTCAAATGTCCTAATAAAATATAAATATACTGTATATGAGAAGAGGCTGCCCTCCACTCAATTTAGAGCCGTTTCAAATGAATCAACTATTTTGCTACCAAGGAGAGAAAGAGCGAATTAAGGATAAGGGTTGACATTCCGTCAGGTCAGGGACTTCTTAGGTAAAACATATATAAAACGTATATGGGAGAATCCTTATAATTGGTTGCCTGAATTTTTACTATAGGTATATAGGCTATACTGTACTGTTAATTGGGATTGAGTAAACTATATGTTTTCTCGACTTTGAGGAGATTGGAGTCTGTGCGTGGGTGTGTGCCGTGGCCGTGCAGGGTAAACCAGTCAGTTTCCTTATTGTGTGGTTAAGATTTGATGGCCAACGTGTGGTTCATCAGTCTTTGCTGCTGCCGTGGGTATAACGTTTTACATCTGGCTGCTATAGATGTGGTCGTGAGATTGCGGTGCAGTTTATACACAGTTGTGATGACTGCATGTGCGGTGTGTGTGTGTGTGTGTGTGTGTGTGTGTGTGTGTGTGTGCGCGCATGTGTGTGTGTGTGTGGCAGTTATTTTGTTGTTCTCTTTATTAACGTTTATAAACGTTGATAGAACTTCCCCATCAACTAGTTCTATCTCTCTCTCTCACACACACACACACACACACACACACACACACACACACACGTGTTACTTTTAATCTGCATGTAAGACCTGCCTCTATGTTAAATGGGCATTTAAGTATAGGCTAAATATATATATATATATTCATCTGCAAAACTATGAAACTCTACTTCTTAAAATAATACCAATCGTCTGTGACTGCAGCCCGGTGTTGACTTTAAATGGCTCAGATCATATCTGACAAAAATAATGAATCGATAGGAAACATAATCCCCATAAGCAATAATCCTCCTGTTTATAGCCGTGCAGTTCCTTCCTGACCTCACCGTTTCCACTTTCTTGTCTCCAGCATTGACACATAGTCCATGGGCTACTTGTATACGTATTGACAGGTTCAAATGATACAGATCAGGGGTGGGCAACTTTGACGATGGAGAGGGCCACTATATTTATACAGTGACTCCAGAGAGAGGGCCACATTGCATATTACGGTCGTAGCAAAAATAACTGATCTACAAGCTCAAAACACGTCGCGTTTTGACCTTGTAGATCAGCAATTTTTTGCTATATCTGAATTTAAATCCTGAATTTTTTGTTGCTATTTTGGAATTGGAATCTTGAAAAGTATTTTAGACTGAAGTAATTCAAGCGGGTCATGCTTGCATGATTGGAATTATAACAGAAATTAAATAAATGCTATTAAAACCGGCAGGAAAGCATCATGTGTATTTTTTATCTTTGCGTTGGCTAATCAAAAATAGCAGATGTACGAGCCCGCAAGCGTGTCACTTCGTGCTTGTAAATTTTTTAACATTTGTGTACAAATCTTGCAAGTGTGAGAACTGCTGATTTAGAAGGCATTCGTAGAATCGGCCTCGGGTCCCAATGTGTTAGAACACACCCATATCCTCTTTATGCTGTGAAAGGGGCTCAAGAGTTGTGACACTTAAAGGTCAGATGTTGTAAATCCAGTGAGTTTGCAATGATCATTGCGGCTCCTGACAGTATGCAGAGCAACAACCGTGTTGGGTTTAGGAGTGTAAAAGCACTCCAAACCGCCACCATGAGGCATCGATTGTGGCTTGGCTGACTGACAGGCCGGCCGTCAACCTGAGGGAGACGGACAGACGGACAAATAGGCCCACGGACTGACTGACTGACAGAGAGTGATTATGAAATAGACAGACAAATACAACCACACAGACTGACTGACACAGAGTCATTACAACAGACAACAAAGACACATACAGTATACCCACAGTTATTATACAGACAGACGCACGCACACACACACACACACTCACACAGACAGGCAAATATAAGCGCACACAGTGAGGTGGGAACTGGCAGACATGACAGACAGATGCACAGAAAGATTGGAGACATTGGCAGACAGACAGACTGACAGACAGACAGACCGTGAAATCATGTGGTGGTGTCTTTATTATATTCTGTTTCCCATGCTTTGATACGCTTCCTCTTTTAGCCTACATTGACCTCCCTTATGGTCATTTGATCGTATATGTTGTGATGTCATTATATGTCTGTCTTAACCTCAATGTGGTTTCCCCTCGTCTGTTAAAGTGCATTGGGGTTGATTTCCCTTTGGCCCGAAGAGGGAGAGAAATAGTAGGCGCGGTTTGATTTGGATTCAGTGAAAAATAACTTGTGCGGTCAGGCCACGTTTGTAGAAGAATAGTTCATATTATTGAAGTTAATTGAATGTGATGTTCTTCATGGGCAAGGATTGAAGGGGATTTTTAAAGAAATGGACACACCACACATGTGTGGTAGAATTGTACACGTTCTGTGTCACGAACACACTTTAATTGGTTCACACACACACACACACACACACACACACACACACACACACACACACACACACACACACACACAAACATCAAATGTGAGTGCATGCAGTGGTGGAAAGTAACTAAGTACATTTACTAAGTAGGCTACTGTACAATTTTGATGTATTCTTTTTTACTTTGCTGGAGTATTTCCAATTTCCAATACTTTTACTTCTATACTCCACTACATCTCGGATCCAAATATTGTATGTTTACTCCACTACAATTATTTGAAAACTTTTTGTTATACATTTCGCACATACGTTATGCACTTCAGCCTGATATTCTTTTCGTCCATTTGAAAATAGCAGATCTACAAGCTCACATTGCATCACAATGCAACTAATTGTGAGCTTGTATATCTGCTATTTTCAAAAGATGTTTATACATTTGAAAAACGTGCAATGGGACATTCTGTATAATGAGTATACTTTTACTTTTGGCACTTTAAGTACATGGTGCAAGTATACTTTTGATTACAGGACTTTCACTTGTAATAGAGTAGGCCTACTTCTGCATGGCAGTACTTAAGTTTATAGCCTCGCGGTTCCCAGGCTTTTATTTTCGTTCGCATTCGAGTACGTTTATACTGTATTCAGGTCCGTTTCAATATCTCTCTCTCTCAATTCAATTCAATTTCAAAAGGCTTTATTGGCATGATAAATATGTTCTACATTGCCAAAGCATACATACAACAAAACAAAAGTCAACATTGCGCACACCGAGACAACAACTCTCTGCGCACACAGAAACAACAACAAACATCCCAACAATAATGAACAACAAGCAATACAGTAACAATGAAAATACATTAACAAACGTAAACATAACAGCAACTTAATGACCCTGTTCAGACAGATATACCTGTCTCTTCTGTCCACTGGCTGTCCCTCAGTTGATGACAACTCCACACATATTTTGCTGCCAAACTGTGCATTTGGACTGTTCTCCCAGAACATATTGGAGTGATGAGTTATTAATGGTGGATTCAAATTCTTTATATTTTTCTTTAAATTTAGGGAAGAATGATTCTCTGATGTCTTTATATTTTTCTCTCTCTCTCCACAGACCCGGCCCCGGGTCGTCGGTTCACCCCCCCGTCCACCACCCTCTCGTCCGGGGGAAAGATGGCCGAGGGGCTGCCCCTGGGCGCCCAGGAGGCGGGAGCTGGCGCCGCCCTGGTGGGGAAGCTGCGCATGGCCGACCATGGCATGGTGGAGGTACGATAATGCTGTGCAAATCAGGAATTAATATTATACGTGTAAAATAAACGTATTTGACTGTTTTAATATAGTTTTTTAATGTAATCTATTGATAATTTATAATACAATAATATTATATAATTTAATCAACAGCGATTATAGATCAACAATATTACTTTAACTTCTTATTATGTATAATAGCCTAAATGCTACTGCATGAAATAAGGAACAACACATATTTACTATCTTGATTCATGATCACTCATGAGATATTACAACACAGGACATTTGCAAGCCTTAATTAGGAAATAGAAAGTAACGAACATGTGTGTGTGTGTGTGTGTGTGTGTGTGTGTGTGTGTGTGTGTGTGTGTGTGTGTGTGTGTGTGTGTGTGTGTGTGTGTGTGTGTGTGTGTGTGTGCGTGTGTGTGTGTGTGTGTGTGTGTGTGCGTGTCTTCCAGGTGATATCGGACCATCCGGGGGAGCTGGTCAGAACAGACAGTCCCAACTTCCTGTGCTCCGTTCTACCCACGCACTGGAGGTGCAACAAGACCCTGCCCATCGCCTTTAAGGTGCGGCACGTGTGTGTGTGTGTGTGTGTGCGTGCGTGCGTGCGTGTGTGTGTGCGTGCGTGTGCATGCGTGTATACGACATATTTGATATACAGGCTCTCAACGTGTCGCCTATTTTCGTGGGGCTTAAGTGGTGACTCATTCTTTTGCCACCCACTATTTCTTTCTGAAATGACGCCTCAGCGGTATTGTCTGTGCTGTGGGCGCATCGTCTTTCACAAAACCACAAACAGACGGATCAAATCGTGACTACAGTGTAATTAATCATGAATGTCATATTGTGAACCGTCGCTTGATTGTAAAAGTTGATTGAAGTGACACTCTTCGGGCTGAAATACACTAACTGGATAATTTTAAGGTCATTCTTGGATTGATTATGATTGTGATTATGATCCTTCATTTATCCTTTAACCCATTCTGAACGGGAACCCATTTTGGTGTTAGCATCATGTTATGCTTTATAGCTATTGAAAAATAGCAGATCTACAAGCTCGTAGCGCGCCACCGAGTGGCGCGCTACGAGCTTGTAGGTCTGCTATTATTTTTTTTAATCGCAGAACGACTGACATTTTTAGAATCTGATCTCAGGTCAGAATGGGTTAATCAGACCAGTGTGTGTGTCCAGTGGAAACCTCGTATGAATCTGATCTCAGGTCAGAATGGGTTAATTAATGAATCACGTGGTTGTTATTTACGCTTTCTTATAAAGTGCAACAGGAAGTGGAAGCCAGAGAGAGAGAGGAAGTCATCAACCGTCGGCGTCGACCACACAGTGAAACATGCAGTGCTAATTTAGCCATTTATAACTCTGAGTGTTTAAAAATGTCACATTTATATACAGTACACTCAGAATCACATTAGTGTGTGTGGGCGTTCATTAGTCTGGTTTGATACAAAATGTGTGGTTTGTGAATCGGTGGTTTGGAAGCCTTCTTTTAAAGGGGTTGCTGATTTCCTCATGGTCCTCATGGTACACTGTGAATGTGCTAGATGTGGGTGTGTGTCAATACTGTCCATATGCTGCCCTACGAAGCCAATAAAGTACAGTAACTACAGGAAACATTGACTGATATTGGGTTTAAAAGTGTCAAATGGTCAGCCAAATGAGATACCGGCAAAATAAGTGATATTACAATTTAAATATTTTCTTGGGGTAATTGTTAAGTATCCCCCAAAAATCACGAAAGCTAATTTGACCTTTGGGATACATCAAATAAGTCGGTGTGTCCAAACACACCCATAATAATTTGATTTGTTGCAGAATTTGCAATGGTTAATTATTTTATTATCTGAGTTGAACCTGCAAATCTGGAAAACACAGGGTTTCAACGCCCGGGTTAGATGAGATTCAACGCTGAGGAGGAGTAAACACAGTGATTGCAGTAGAGCATGACACAGAGAAAGCTGGAACTGCACGAAGAATCATTTACTAGTTTCAACAAACGGACCAAATGGACCAAATGGACCAAATCCAAAATCTCAAATCTGGAAGATTTAATACTGTAGTGTAGTGTGTGAAATACATGTGCATTCTACCCTCTCCGTTCACACATTCTCTGGATGTGTGTCCACGGGACAGCTGTGATTGTCCAAGTATATGACTAATGTTCACGAAGGATAAGTGTCTGCACGTGGCTCCTTTTTCTATCTGCAACACAACAAACCAAACCATGTTTTTCTCATGTTTCTTTCTGCCTTGTCAGCGAGTGCATCTTTTCTGTTGCGACAGTTGGTTATTATTAATAAACACGGCTGTCTTGTCATATATCTGCACGCAGAGCTGTCTGAGGCATAGCGTCTTGGTCGGTATCGATGCGTGTGTGAGTGTGTGTGTGTGTGTGTGTGTGTGTGTTATGGGTGGCTTTCATGCACTTTGGGACAAAATGCATTTGCAGAAAAGTAGCTTTTAGCAGCAGCACACAAAATTGATTGATTGAGTTGCATGCATTAGCGTGCTGGTGCATGTGTGTGTGTGCGTGTGCGCGCGCGCGTGTGTCTATGTATGAGAGAGAGAGAGAGTTATGGATCATTATGGGGTGTCATGAGCGGATGTCACTGCCTTTTACTGATAATGGATGATGGTTGGAGACGCAAACGCACGCACACACACACACACACACACACACACAAACACACACACACACACACACACACAAACACACACACACGCATGCTGCAATTGCAACCAGTATACAGTACAGTATTTTCTGAATTGCATGTTAACAACATCAACACATGCATGCAGTTGTGCATTTGCACCAACATTGTGCATGCACACACACACACACACACACACACACACACACACACGCACACACATAGTGCTGTCCGGTTGATCTGAGAGCTCCATAATTGTTTCCTCTCTCTTGTTTGTTCTGCTGGGTTGTTTTCATGCTCCATTGACACTAGTCTCTCTTGTCGAACCACTGTATGTATGTGTGTGTGTGTGTGTGTGTGTGTGTGTGTGTGTGTGTGTGTGTGTGTGTGTGTGTGTGTGTGTGTGTGTGTGTGTGTGTGTGTGTGTGTGTGTGTGTGTGTGTGTGTGTGTGTGTGTGTGTGTGTGTGTGTGTGTGTGTGTGTGTGTGTGTGTGTGTGTGTGTGTGTGTGTGTGTGTGTGTGCGTATGCGCGCGTACGTGCTTTTTACCCATGTGACTTCCAGGAGTGATAGTTAGTTTGTCAATTTTCTTGAAGCAACTTCCCTTTGACCAGCCAGAGCTCTTGTACCCCATAAAGACCAAAAAGAAAATGTAAATACTATGGCAGAAAATTTAGTTTTAGTTGCCAAAACATAGATAGTTATAGATGAAAAAGTAATGCTACAATTTATGAAAATGCTTGTCTTACTGACTGGAGTCCCCCAGGGCTCTATACTAGAGGACTTCCTGTTTTCGCTGTCATTGTTTGCCCCAGAATTGGGGCACTATGAGATCAAGTGGTTAGTGTTCATTTTGTAGCAATGATTCTAATGATGTGTCCTCTTTGGTGAGAGACAAGACTGTGTAGGAGAGACAGACAGTAGGAAAGCTGAGAGGGAGACCGTGTAGGAGAGACAGACAGTAGGAAAGCTGAGAGGGAGACAGTGTAGGAGAGACAGACAGTAGGAAAGCTGAGAGGGAGACAGTGTAGGAGAGACAGACAGTAGGAAAGCTGAGAGGGAGACTGTGTAGGAGAGACAGACAGTAGGAAAGCTGAGAGGGAGACAGTGTAGGAGAGACAGACAGTAGGAAAGCTGAGAGGGAGACAGTGTAGGAGAGACAGACAGTAGGAAAGCTGAGAGGGAGACAGTCTAGGAGAGACAGACAGTAGGAAAGCTGAGAGTGAGACAGTGTAGGAGAGACAGACAGTAGGAAAGCTGAGAGGGAGACAGTGTTGGAGAGACAGACAGTAGGAAAGCTGAGAGGGAGACCGTGTAGGAGAGACAGACAGTAGAAAAGCTGAGAGGGAGACAGTGTAGGAGAGACAGACAGTAGGAAAGCTGAGAGGGAGACAGTGTTGGAGAGACAGACAGTAGGAAAGCTGAGAGGGAGACAGTGTAGGAGAGACAGACAGTAGGAAAGCTGAGAGGGAGACAGTGTAGGAGAGACAGACAGTAGGAAAGCTGAGAGGGAGACAGTGTAGGAGAGACAGACAGTAGGAAAGCTGAGAGGGAGACAGTGTTGGAGAGACAGACAGTAGGAAATCTGAGAGGGAGACAGTGTAGGAGAGACAGACTCACAGACAGTAGGAAAGCTGAGAGGGACACAGTGTTGGAGAGACAGACAGTAGGAAAGCTGAGAGACAGACAGTGTAGGCGAGACAGACAGTAGGAAAGCTGAGAGGGAGACAGTGTTGGAGAGACAGACAGTAGGACAGCTAAGAGGGAGACGGTGTGACATTGTGAAATTTGACGATGTGGCCGGTGAACTTCACATACCAGAAGTGATATTTCTCTTTGCGTATATATAAAATATCCCTGTTTAACATGTGGAATAGTTAGCTGACAGGCATTTGGCTGCTCCTGCGTGTCAAATAGTGAACTTCTGCCAGAGCAAACATGAACCCCTGAATCAAGTGGAATTGTCAAACTACACATTATGGTCCAGAGACCACAGCTACGCCCGTCCGACCGCGTCTGTCCTGACCGTGACCTCGCCGCGTGTGTCGCTGGGTCCAAAATGTCAGACACAATGCACCGCGATGTACTGTACTGTACATCACTACTGTATACCGTAGCAGTGGTTCTCAAACGTTTTCTTGTGTCAAGGACCCCTAAATTGATACGTATGTGGGACGCGGACCGTCCATTTGAAAATGTTTCGTGCCACGTGACGGACCAGTGTTCATGTTTGAGTGTAACGGCCCTATTTTCGTCACTCCTAAACCCCTTACCCCTAAACGTCTTTGAATTGAACACAACAAATGTTTTCCAAAATACAAAAAAATAGTCAAAGACGTTTATGGATAAGGGGTAAAGCACTGGTGAAGACAGGGCCCTAATGGCCCTATCTTGGGGACGCCTTAAACCTTTATCCCTAAACGTCTTTTGCTATATTTTGCAATCTTGAAAAACATTTAAAAATATTTCAACTATAGCCGATCTACATAGACACATTATGAGCTTGTATAGATCAAGCTATTTGAACTATTTTAAAATGTTTCTCAAAATAGTAAAAAAAAAGAAAAAAGCCAAATAAGTTCATGGGTAAGGGGGGTGGCGCAAAGTCTTTTGAATACACCACGAAGTCATCTGAAATTGTTTAATCTTCGTGACTATAATTATGTGAAGGAATGTAAACTTTTTTTTAAGACTAAAGGAGTTCTTAACCCATTTTGGGCGGGAACCCCTTTTGGTATAAGCATTATACGTTATGCTTTAGCTATTGAAAAATAGCAGATCTACAAGCTCGTAGCGCGCCACCGAGTGGCGCGCTACGAGCTTGTAGGTCTGCTATTTTTGAAAAATCGAAGAACGACTGACATAGAAACATAGCTTTTTCAGAAAACCGTCAGGATGTAGAAGACAATTTTTAGAATCTGATCTCAGGTCAGAATAAAGTAATAAAAAAGGTCTCTCTCTCTCTCTCTCTCTCTGTGTCTCTCTCTCAGGTGGTGGGCCTGGGGGACGTCCCTGACGGTACGCTGGTGACGGTGATGGCGGGGAACGACGAGAACTACTCGGCGGAGCTCCGCAACAACACGGCCGCCGTCAAGAACCAGGTGGCTCGCTTCAACGACCTGCGCTTTGTGGGACGCAGCGGCAGAGGTACAGAGAGTGTACGCACACATGTGCTCACACACACACACACACACACACAAACACACACACACACACACACAAATACTACCGCATACATGCATACGAATGCATGTGCTCAAACACTCAAGCATGCACATACAGTATGCACATGCACACACACACTCTCCCTCTCTCCAACGGCTGTAAGACCACAGTTACTCCAAATCAGTCACAGGCAAATGCCCTGCCTTATCTATTTAAAACACCACACGTGTGTACATAGGCACGGACACACACACACACACACACACACACACACGTCACACACACACACACACACACACACACACACACACACACACACACACACACACACACACACACACACACACATTATGCAGAAACAACACAGTCATCTGCCACACCTGTGCGCAGACAATCATAAAGACACACACACACACTCACAAGAGCTCATACGCTCGCTCACTCACTCGCATGTTAGAATGCATGCGTGTTAGAATGCAAGTTTCCCACAGCAAATCAAACGCTTGAAGAATTCATTTTCCAAGTAGCGTCATTTTGTACCGCTGAATTACAGCACACGTCATCCCCAAAAAAGACGTCCCTGGCTGTTACAATAATATTTCAGTCGCACAGTGAGCGCGCTCTGTGGGAGGCTAATTTGTTTTCATGCAAATGAGCCAGTTGTCAGGGGTGCAGTAGGCCTCCATTTTCATTCAGCTTGTCTTGGTGTAACGTTTGAAAGGAGCTGAAAAATACCTGTGTTATGACAAATTACTTGTGTGAGTAATAGTGGTACTGTACTTAAAGTTGCTATAAGCAACATGTCAAAAAATTTAATGACATTTTTTAGTTGCAGCTGTAGTTTTGACAAAGTTTGTGAGCTTGTACATTGGCTAATTGATGGCACACAAGATAGGGCCCTCAGTGTCTGTACAGTACAGTAGGCCTAGAATACATATGTTTTTGTATGAGGTATACCGGTATGTACATTTGTTTCTGTATGAGGAAGTTGCCTTTCTGTGGCTTTTACCCAATATCTGGTAATTTGGTTCGATATAAATGAATGGAAACGTTTACAATCGGTTATAACTTGACTTTTTATATTTTATATTTTTTTGTCAGTTGTTAGTGTATTGATTAAAGTGGATTTATCTAAACACTATACATCCACACCATCAGATAGGGGGGGGGGGTTGGGGGAGTTGCACCACTCAGTTCACATGGGTGTGATTTTGTTTTATATTATATGATATATTTTTTGGCTTTTTCTGCCTTTATTGATAGGTTGAAAGTAGATTGACAGGAAATGGGGAGAGAGATGTGGGGGGGGGGGGGGGGGGGAGACACACAGAAAAGGCTGTGTGTGTGTGTGTGGGGGGGGGTTTGGATGATTTCAGGACTTAGTCATCGTCAGTCAAACTTCCCCGTTTTTCACAAGCACTTCACACAGACATGCAACCGCCCACACACACACACGCACACACACACACACACACACACACACACACACACACACACACACACACACACACACACACACAGTGTGGTGAAATACGGACACTCATGTGGTTAAGAACAAATTCACCCACACCCAAACACACCCGCCCATAGAGACATCCACGGTACACAACCCCCCCCCCCCCCCCTCTCTCTCTCTCTCTCTCTCTCTCTCTCTCTGTCAATCAAGATAAAACAATGTATGTACAAATATATATTGAATATAAATAGGAATAAAATAAACGTGTAAACAGAGCTGTGTTACATTAACACTTTGACTAGAGATGTCCCGATACTGTAATCGGTATCGGAAAAGTATCGGATTGGTCCTTATTTGGTCATATCGGTTCATATCGGTATCTGCAAATACAGTATGCCAGTCTAACCACAGGTCCGACACAGGGTAAGGGTTTGACACTATAGCAGGTAAATAAACATTTGGGGCATGTGGGAGTTTGCTTTGGAGTTGCCCAAACTGTGTGCACATTTGAGTGAGGAGTCTGCTATAAACACAACACGAGATAAGTCATGCTATGTTTTTAAAACTCTCCTTGGGTGATTGCAATCCGTGGGAAGTCTCTGATGTCTTGGTACAGTGGGCAGACAGTTAGGAAGTGTAGCTCACTCTCTACCTCGTTTTGTGTGCAGTGGGTGCATAGTCTCTCTCTCTCTCTCTCTCTCTCTCTCCCTTTGCTGCGTTTCACCACCCCATCCCTCTCCCCATTTCCTGTCACACTACTGTCTACCTATCAATAAAGGCATAAAAAGCCCCAAACAATATCTTTTAAAAAACTAAAAAGGAATGGAGATAAGAGACTTCTGCCTAGTCCTATATGAGGCGAGGTGAGACT
>NC_139715.1:21988168-22088168 GCF_964188405.1 Protomyctophum parallelum | reverse complement strand
CACACACACACACACACACACACACACACACACACACACACTTCCCCCTGTTGGGAGGAAGTAAGTCTGAAACTGGAGCTCAGGCTGAGGCCTTTGAAGTGCAGCCAAAGCCTTGGAGAGCACGCCAGACCACGCCACACACACACACACACACACACACACACACACACACACATGCTGAGGTAGCCAGCCAGACCCTAGTGCGGCGCCTACCACACAATTCCCCATCAGAACAGAAGGTGAACTGGGTTTGGGTTATAGGTAGTCTTAACCAATCAGAACAGAAGGTTGAGCTGGGTTAGAGGGAGTCTTAACCAATCAGAACAGAAGGTTGAGCTGGGTTAGAGGGAGTCTTAACCAATCAGAACAGAAGGTTGAGCTGGGTTAGAGGGAGTGTTAACCAATCAGAACAGAAGGTTGAGCTGGGTTAGAGGGAGTGTTAACCAATCAGAACCGAGGGTGGTAACTGTTCCTATAAGCGCTACAATGTCTTACAGCTGGTGTCATTTGGGCCACTCTTAATCTGTAATCCTTGGAATAAATGTAATCCATATTTCAAGTGCAGTGCTTTATATTGTAATATTATATTCTATTGGCAGCTTGGCTGTTAATCCCAGTCTGGCGGTGTGCTGCGGGTTCGACTCCTGAACCCGACGGCCTTTACTGCGTGTCACCCCCCCACACACCCACCTCTCGCCACAAAATATATATATATATTTTATTGATGTATTTCATTGATGTGGCCATCGGCGGTCAGATGTCAGCGTGGCCCCGGACACTTGATTCTGATTAGGCGAACCCTTTCAGGTTGATGAATCACTTTTCCAATAGAAGTAACGCCTAGTACAGTGGTTCCCAAAGTGGGGCCCTGGGACAAAGTTAAACATCACTTTAAGTTAAAGTGATGTTGAACTTTGTCCTTTGGTGTGGTTAAAGCCTTTAACCACAAGAAAACTGGCCCCTCTAATCTGACTGGAGCTATGATTTGGCAAAACACAACACAACACTTTTGTGATATTGTAGAGGGAAATCTTTGCATGACTGTTGACATATAGAATAAAGCCATGGGGGACCCGGGCCAACTAAGTATAGGGAACCCCTTTTGGTGTTAGCATTATGTTATGCTGTAGCTATTGAAAAAATTCAGATCTACAAGCTCATAGCGCGCCACCGAGTGGCGCGCTACGAGCTTGTAGGTCTGCTATTTTTGGAACGACTGACATAGAAACATAGCTTTTTCAGAAAACTGTCAGGATGTAGAAAGACATTTTTAGAATCTGATCTCAGGTCAAAATGGGTTAAGTTGAACTTTTCCTCATACAAAACATTGAAAGTTGATTCAGATTTTAGTGAAAATGCTCACCCTCACTGCTCTCTCTCTCTCTCTCTCTGTCTCTGTCTCTGTCTCTGTCTCTGTCTCTGTCTCTCTCCCACCAGGCCACAGACAGAAGCTAGATGAGGTGAAGCCGGGGACGCTGGCCTTCTCGGAGCGCCTGACGGAGCTGGAGCAGCTGAGGCGTGGCACCATGAGGGTGACGCCGCCTCACCACCATCACCACCACCACCACCACGCCACCGGGGCCCGCCCCTCTGCCGGCCTCAGCTCCGGCCCTTTCTCCAGCCCCGCCCACACGCAGATAGCAGGTGAGAGAGAGAGAAGCGGTCGATCGGACCGATCCACATGCGCCGCTCGATTGAATGGTTTTGGAATGTTAGGAGTTAACTGAAACTAATTCAAACTAAAAAAAAAAAAAAAAAAAATGAAACTCCTCAAAACTAACTGAAATTATAGACAAAATACCCTTAGTTTTAGTTCTTATCAATATCAATATATGCCTTTCGGATATTTATAATATAATTATTTTAAATTCATTAGATTCATTTCCTCATTTCTCCAACAAGTTTTACGGCAGTTTTCAGCACCGTATGGCAGCATGTAGCCACTAACCCACAAATAAACCAAAGTACGAAAAAAACGAAAACTAAACTATAACTAAACTATAAAACTAAACTAAGCATTTTCACCAAAATAAAAACTAAATAAAAACTAGCAAACCCGCTCTAAAAACGAACTAAAACTAACTGAATTAGAAGGGAAAAAAAAGTCAAAACTAACTAAAACTAAACTATAATGAAAAAAGCCAAAACTATTATAACCTTGGTTAGGAGTTGAGGCATTACAGTTTACATTAAACCTCCAGTGTTCCTCATTGTGGTTTTGGTCAAACCCGTTGTGGTCTCTCTGTGTGTGTGTGTGTGTGTGTGTGTGTGTGTGTGTGTGTGTGTGTGTGTGTGTGTGTGTGCGTGTGTGCGTGTGTGCGTGCGTGCGTGCGTGCGTGCGTGCGTGCGTGCGTGCGTGTTTTCATGGGAAGGAGGAAGTGAGAGCTGGTGGTGAGAAGGGGAGAAAAAAAAGGTTTAATTTAAAAATAATCCTTAATTGAGATGCTCGCTGAACATTTGTGACAGTGTTTATGGAGGAAATCCAGCCAGCTCACAAAACGAAAAGAGGACAGTCGCTCAAGACAATGATTATTGGAAAGGTTTAGCTGCATGAGACATCTCCAGGGGACAAAATATGTCCAAAGGAAAAGGTTTTGCGCAATGTTGTCGGAATTATATTGACTTTTTCTTTTGTCCATCCGCCATCTCTGCTTCAATTTGTCATAGTAGACATAGAAATACTTTTGTAATGCTTTATTAGTCAGCAATGTTAACAGCACAGCCAGGCAGGCACGGTTAAAAGGATAACACACAAAAAAGTCCTTTCTATTTCCATTGTGGTCCCCTCTCTCTCTCTCTCTCTCTCTCTCTCTCTCTCTCTCTCTCTCTCTCTCTCTCTTTCTCCATGGCATTCAAGCGTTTCATTTCTCCTTTTACCTTTTCTTCCTCCTTTCTTTCACTTCTCTGTTTTATTTAACATTCGTGCGAGAGGAAGAAAGAGAGGCATGTGTGTGTGTGTGTGTGTGTGTGTGTGTGTGGGGGGGGGGGTGTTTGTGGGGGGGGGGGGGGGTGTAGCAAGCCATGAGTCATGTTTGACAGCGTACAATATGTGTGTGTGTGTGTGTGCGTGTGTGTGTGTGTGTGTACATACTGTATGAGTGCGTGTGTTTATGTGTGTGTCTGACAGGTTGTTTGTGTATGTAAGTGTGTGTGTGTCCCCTATAGTTGCAGTGGTTTGCAGTGCCCTAGTTGTAGTTGTAGGCCTAGTTGCTTCCTTTTTTTTTTCTCCCAACCTAGGGAGAGCAACGGACTTAACTCATGCTTCCTTCATGCTTGAGTGTCCAAGTTGCTCCTTTACACCTGACAGGGGGGAGTTTCCCTGGTTGGACGTAGCGCGTGGAAGGAACACGTTATTCCAACCAGTTCCTTTCCCCTCCATCAGGCGTCCCGGCTGGCCAGGGGGAGGCAGTTTAGAGACCAGGATTACTGCATGTTTTTGTGAGGGTACCTACCCTAGGGGACACGGGGAGAACATGCAAACTCCACAAAGAAAGGCCCTTGGCCTAGTTGCTTCCAAATAGAATGGGTGGGTTTTAAGTTTCACACTGATACTCGGCCATGAGAAAAATACTGATTGCTATTTTTATCCACGTGTAACTATGAGAGTGTACAAACGTAACCATCGTTACATTTGTACTGTCAGAGTTTAAGGTCATCAGTACACCACAGGTTTACAGGTGTAAATTAAAAAAAAGAAAAAACACCAAAAGAAATTGTGCCAGCTCCTTCATCTTTGTTATTTCCATAAAGGAGAAAGGGCCTTTCTGTGTGGAGGTTGCAGTAATCGTGGTCTCTATACTGCATACTCCTGGTCAGCTGGGGAGCCTGATGGAGGGGAAAGGAACTGGCTGGAATAACGTGTTCCTTCCACGCGCTACGTCCTACCAGGGAAACTCCCTCCTGTTTATAAGGTTATAAGATAGCTGATAGCTGTACTTTAATATTGACATACAGTACCTGATGAAGATCCACTAGGATTGAAACGTAAAGTAATCCTTTACCAAAATAATGGTGTGCGGGCCCTATACCTCCTTCCTTGAATAATAATCCTGGTAATTGTGTTATTGTGCATTAGTGCGAACGTGACAAAATAGGACAGCTTGTGATCATGAACATACATGAAACTAAGACTACAGTATGATAAGAATAGCAAGGATGTGACAGTGATATCATAACTGTTATGTAACATGGAAGTAGCACTGTACTCAAAGCTCAGTAAGTAAAAACCACAGTGACATGACATCACTGACGAATCCTTGGTATTGGTATCTTCATGCGACAAAGTCAACTTCTCTCCTCCTGCAACATTCTAGATTCATGTCTCGTGTCCCGTGGTACATGACACCGGTCCGCATAACGATGGCTGGTTGGGAACCCCTGATGCAGGCAATACAGTGGATATCCATGTACTGAAGTAGATCCAGTAGATCCATCAATACAGTGGATATCCATGTACTGAAGTAGATTCAATACTGTAGATTCAATACAGTGGATATCCATGTACTGAAGTAGATTCAATACAGTAGATTCAATACAGTGGATATCCATGTACTGAAGTAGATTCAATACAGTAGATTCAATACAGTGGATATCCATGTACTGAAGTAGATTCAATACAGTAGATTCAATACAGTGGATATCCATGTACTGAAGTAGATTCAATACAGTAGATTCAATACAGTGGATATCCATGTACTGAAGTAGATTCAATACAGTAGATTCAATACAGTGGATATCCATGTACTGAAGTAGATTCCATATGAACAGTGGTTTTCAACCCTTTTCATATCAAGGCTCATTATTTATTCGGCTTTTGAGCCACAGACCACCATTTGATGACATTTAGCCTATCAGACCCAAAACTAAAGAATATTCCGTCCACAATTCCATGCTGGTAATGTAGGAGAGATAACAGGGAGACATTGATGAAATTATTCTACATTCTCTATAGTCTATATTGTGTAGACTTCCTACTATAAATGTGCCACGTCTCTGCGTGTGTACGTGTGCGTGTGTACGTGTGCGTGTACGGTTGTAATGCACGTAACTCGAGAACCGTTTGACCCACCGACTTCACATTCGACACACGCGTTCCACACCCCCACAGGGAGTGCAGTGCCCGGTATCGAGTCGGTCGCACCCACGGTTGTCCAGAACCACCACAAAAGGCTCTGGTCAGGCTCTGCCAGTGGGCCTAATGAGGCCAACTCCTTTCACCTGGACCAGGCTCTGCCACTGGGCCTAATGAGGCCAACTCCTTTCAGCTGGGCCAGGCTCTTTCAGTGGGCCTAATGAGGACAACTCCTTTCACCTGTGCAATTTCCAGCCTCTGCCTCAGCCAATTGAGGCTCGACCAATCAGGCTCTGCCTGCAGTGGGCCCAATTGATTGCTAAGTACACTTTTCAGTTTGCAGTCTTCACACACATGCACAGGCACACAGGCATATACACAGATATCCATGTGGGACACCGGATGACAGTAAAAACGGGTGCTATGGCAACATTAGGTTCCCAAGTTGCATCGTTCCCAAGTAGGCCGGTGGCCGACTGCGACGGGCACATAGAGGTCTAGTCTTGTAAATTAAGTATTGCGGATGTTTAAGAATAGGCTAATGCAACTCTTGACAGCTACAAATTATTTCATTTGACGCTCTCAAGAGTTAGAGATCTATAAGGGTTACCAACTCTCCATCATTTAGCTGGGGACCTCCTGGAACCCCCTGAAGGACCACTGGTTGAAAGCCACTGCATATGAATACATCACATTTCACGTTAATACGTAACGTAGAGGTGGAAGTTGGTTACTGTCTGATTCTACCATGTGAGCGTGCCCTGCAGCCGTGCACGGTATCAATAAAAAAGAGGGACACCCACATTCAAAGACACATAAACATGAAACACCAGGAAGTGGCCTTTCTAGGTCTATTAATTCTAGGGAGCCAGCCAGCCAGCCACCCACCCAGCCATGTGTGACTCCTGCCCCCAGATTAGTCCTCTCCGCCTGGGGAGAGTAGCCAGGAAAGGAGGGGGCTTGGCACGAGGCCTAGGCTTCACTGCTGCAAGGCACTGCATGCACACGCACGTGCGCACGAGCACACACACACACACAAATGCACATGCACACAGAGGCTAACACACACGCATCAGTGCTTTTGAGGGCTGTTGGCTAGACTTAAAAAGCCTTCATTGACAACTTGGCTGCTGTGTACAATTTGCTTCCTCGTCTGTCTGCACGCACACACACACACACACACCCACACATGCACGCAGACACACACACACACACACACACACACACACAAAGTTCTGTCTGCAGGTCAGTGGGAGATCAGTGACGTTTATTAGGCTGTGGGGAGGACTGAATTCAATGAGAGCGATACCACAAGCACACACACACACACACACACACACACACACACACACATACACGCAAACACGCACAAGCACACACACATGTGCGCACACATGCAGATACACTCACCCCCTCCCCTCCCCTTCCATCCTTCCACCCCCGCACTAAGTTAATCGCTTCCTCTCTCCTCCATCTCTGCCCCCCTCTCTCTCTCTCTCTCTCTCTCGCTCTATCTCTCTCTCTCTCTCATCTTTACTGAGTCCTTCGCTTTTCCTTTTGCAATTAACTTCTGTCTTTCTCTGGCATTTTGTTTTATCCCCCACTTTGTATTTTCTCTCTCTCTCTCTCTGTCTCTCCCTATCTTTGTCTCTCTCTCTCTCTCTCTCTCTCTCTCTCTCTCTCTGTTTTCCTTCTGCAATTAACCACCAATTAAACACTTAACTCTACATACTTAGTTGACGTGGTGCCCCCAGGGCTCTATACTTACATGGCCTGCTCCTTTTTCTTTGGCCCTTCACCAAAGCTAAAAGGTTGTGGTACGCTGCGCTACAAAGGGCTACTGTTTTCGCCAAATGTTCTCCCCAGAATCCAGAATAGAATAGGGACGCCATCGGCCTCATTTGGTTGAACAGATTTTCGAGTGTTTGATGTAAAACAGCACGTGGTACAGTCAGACATTAAGGCTAGAAGGATGACAGTCAGAAATGTAAACAACATGTGGTATAACACAACATCGTCCTGGGGACTTGTTTCCATTGTGGTCCTTAACAGTTTATCCACCAAAAAAAAATTCTTGATTATTATAACAATAGCCTGATCTATAAGCTCACAACGCATCGCAAAGAGACACAGTGTGAGCTTGTAGATTTGCTACTTTTTCGAAAAAGAGATTTTTAAGGCTTTTGCCAATACGACAGGGTTTAAGTGCTTAACAGCTCCGCTTTCTCTGTCATTGTTTTGTTAACCCTCCCCTGAAAACCTTTGTGAAGTGAAGCTTCATGAAATTTCCACAATTTTATTATGGCTTTCTAACTCGTACAATAAACTGGCCATACTGTATTTCATTCGTGTTACCTGCTGATGTGTGTGTGTGTGCGTGTGTGTGTGTGTGTGTGTGTGTGTGTGTGTGTGTGTGTGTGTGTGTGTGTGTGTGTGTGTGCGTGTGTGCGTGGCTGCGTGCGTGCGTAAACTCTGTGTTAGCTACTGGCTTGGACTGTCTTCAGATATTGAACTCATCTGTCTGGTCTGCTTTCATGTAATCAAACTGTAAATGTTTAATAATAATAATCTTTATTGTCCCGAAAGATATTCGTCTTCACATTCTGTTCAAACACCCACATCAAAAACAACACAGAGCACATAACACCAAGACAATACAAAAACACGAGGTCCCCACTGTATACAGAACCATCCTATCGGCGGGGCAGTTTGTTTAATGCCGCGATGGCCGAGGGGACAAAACTCCTACTGAAACGGACGTTTTTCCATGGCAAGGTTCTATCTTTGTCCTGATGGCATGAGGTTAAAGAAGCGATACAGGGGATGATCAGCGTCATTTGATGTTGAAAGTGCTAGCCGTGTGATGACCTTTTGTTCATTTCAGAAAGTGTGTGTAGGAAGTCTGATGATCTTAGAAGCAATACGGGTAATACCGAAACGTTTGTTTCTGTTAGGCATGGACAGTATGGTGTAGAAACATGCAGAACAGTACAACAGAACAGGTGGAATAAGCATTATTCCACCTGTTCTGTTGTACTAATTATAGCAGAAGATGAGGAGCAACAACAGATGTTTTACCATTCATGAGGAGTGGGTTAAGTCCAGTGTGGGTTGTTTGACACTGACCACACTCAGTTTATAGTTCAATGCTTCGCAACCGTTTTAATTTAAAAGACACCCATAACTCTGAGAGTTTAGGGATGGTACCATTTGGTTCCATGATCCATTCTCAGAGTTACTGACCTGTAAAGGTCCATTTGCTTATTACATATTATACAGAATCTGACTTGAATCTCTCTCTCTCTCTCTCTCTCTCTCTCTCTCTCTCTCTCTCTCTCTCTCTCCCTCCAGATTCCAGGCAGATGCAGTCCTCTCCTTCCTGGTCCTATGACCAATCGTATCCCTACCTTGGCCAGATAACCACGCCCGCCGTTCACTCGACCACACCCCTTTCGCCAGGGCGATCCTCGCTGGGAGACCTGTCCTCACGGCTCACAGGTGACACACACACGGACACGGACACACACACGGACACACACACGGACACACACACTACTGTGCTAAACCACCATGTCTCAGTGTGCTTGCCTATTAATAATTTTAGCAACAAATTATATTTAAATGTTATGTTTTATTTAAAAATAAATCCAAAAATGTAAAAGTAGTTTTATCTTAAATTATTCGACAGCAAATATCAACATCAACACAGACAGGAAACGCTGGAACATGTGTGTGTGTGTGTGTGCACGTGTGTAACCCTCAACCCTTTCCTTCCCCCCATAGGCTCCGACCTGGCGGCCTTCGGCGACCCCCGCATGGCGCTGGAGGCGCGCCCCTTCTCCTCGCTGTCGTCGCTGCCCGTCGACCCCGCCCGCTTCTCGGACCCCCGCGTGGCCCACCACCACTACCCCGGCACGGCCACGGCCTTCACCTACACGCCGCCCTCGCACCACCACCACCACCACAACAACGGGGCCTCGGCCCTGGGCCTCAGCATGGCCTCGGCCATGGCCAGCACGCCGGCGGGCCGCTACCACACCTACCTGCCGCCCCCCTACTCGGCCAACGCCCCCCACCAGGTGCAGGTAAGGGACGGGAAAAAAGCTGTGTTTCCATGTCAGTCGTTCTTGAATTTTTCTAAAAATAGCAGATAGCTATTTTTCAATAGCTAAAGCATAACATGATGCTAATACCAAAATGGGTTAGACACGTCGCAATTGTTGTGGGGCGAAAACGATTGCGATTGACGACGTTACCGCGATAATATATATATATATTGCTTAAAACGTACAAAATATTCTTTAAACTTAAAATGGAACTTTTGTTTACCCCTTTGTTTACCACAGTCACCCAGCATCCCTATACGGGGGGGGGGGGGGGTGCTGCTCACTTGTAGATTTGCTATTTTTGGCGAATTGATTTGTGTAGAGTGAAACAAAAGAGCCTACCGAATTTACATTATACTTTACAGAGCATATAGAGGGTTCCCCAATTAGCGGCCCGTGGGCCATCTGCGGCCCGCGGAAGAAGGGGGGGGGGGGGGGGCTTATCAATGGCATTACATGGGGGTCAGTAGCCTCTGCATGTCAAACTGGGGGTTCTTTTCAAACGGGGTCTTGCCCTGATCATTAATTTCAGGGCAAGACCTCGACCTCGCGCGTGCCGACTCGGCCGCCAGCCTGGTACCCTAGTCAAAATATGGCCCTTGAGGAAACTTAATTTGGGAACCCATAGACTATAGAGGGTTCAAGTGTCAATAAGGATTGTGTGTCCCCATGCTGCAGGCGCAGGGCGGGCCCTTCCAGTCCACCTCCTCGCCGTACCACCTGTACTACTCTGCGGCCGCCGGCTCCTACCAGTTCTCCATGATGGCGGGCGGGGGAGGAGGGGGCGGGGACTCGTCGTCGTCGCGCTCGCCGCCCCGCATCCTGCCGCCGTGCACCAACGCCTCCACAGGCTCCTCCTCCCTGCTGCACCCGTCGCTGCCCAATCAGAGCGAGGGTGGGGGGGTGGAGGCCGAGTCCAGCCACAGCAGCAGCTCCCCGACCGGCAACATGGCCGCGGCGGAGGCCGTCTGGCGGCCATATTGAAAAAACGAAAAGGGGGCGAGTGACCGCGCGGGACGCCGCGAGGAGAATGCTTTTCTCCGGACGGGTTGCGGCGGATTATATGCCAAAGACATGGCTACCGAGTACCGACAGGCTGCTATGGCAACGCAAATGGCAGACATGATGGACAAACTTAGCCAATGGAAAACGGGTAACAGAGTCACGGTATAGTGACAGCAGAGAGAGACGGAGACGGAGACGTCTCTACAGTTTGGTGTTGGACACTGACAGAGCAGCATGGTGCATCGTGGGACTGGACTCTCTACACTTTGGTGTTGGACACTGACAGAGCAGCATGGTGCATCGTGGGACTGGACTCTCTACAGTTTCCTCTGTAAAATAACATGGACGTTTATTTCCTCACCATTGCCCTCGTTGTTGTGAATAATTTGATTTGCTCATGATGTTGTGATGGCTTTGTTTGTGTTTACCTCCATGCACCCCTCCTCCCCTCTCCTCCTCTCTCCTCCCCTCTCCTCTCCTCTGCTCACCTCTCCTCTCCTCTCCTCCCCTCTCCTCTCCTCTCCATTTACTAGTCTTCCTGGATGCTGTGTTATCACTGTTTGTTGATGCTTTTTACAAAAGTGTAGAAATTCTGAAAAACTCCACAACAAAGATGTGTTTTTATACGGTTTGGAAATGGTTGCACTATTAACTCAGTTTCAGACTCCTCAGTGACTCCAGGCCAAGGGTTTCATTTAAGTCCTCCCATACAGAAAGGAGATACATTTCATGTTCCAAAATGAAAAGTCATAGCAAATTATATCAAATACATAAATATAATATGCGTATAAAAACATATATTTTGAGTGGCAAGTAAATCTCCGGGGCATATTGTTAAAACATATTTTCAGGGACAAAAATATATTTCAAATGTGTTTATGGCCAAGTTTTGTATATTTTGCGATTAATTTAATTTTTGCGATTAATTTAAAAAAGAAATACACATTTAAGTTCTGATATTGGCTGCACTGAAAGACGTTGTGACTGAAGATGCCAAACCTTTGTTATTCTTATACTTTTATCTCTACGTGAGCTCATTTTATTCTCCATCCTCGACAAGAACGGATCTACAAGCTAACACTGATTAATTGGGGTAAGGCCTATCCTAAACTTGTAGATCTGTTCTTGTAGGCAAGCGACACACTTTGTTTGACGGAGTATAAATTAGGCATTACTATAATATTAGACTTAAGGAATGACAGCAACGAGAGGAGAAAGAGAATGTAGTGGGGAAACCTGAACTGACTGAATTACTGTCTCACGGCGCCACCCTGTGGTCATTGAGAAACACTTCACTTACATTAACTGCAGAGAAAAGAGGCCACATTTTGTTTAGTAAACAGCTAAGGGGTTGCTGATTTTCACTCTGCCATGTTTGATGTATGTTTTTTACAACATCCTGACCATCATTTATCACTGACACAGATGTTTTTAAATTCACATGTTTCCGTAGTTGGGGTCTGGAGTTGTTTTTGAGGCCTTGTGACAAACAATTGCACTGGAACCCATGGAATTCTATTTATGACTGTTCACACAGTAGCACACACTGACAGGCCTAGTTAATAGCAACTTATTTGAAACGTCATTATAAACATCGGGGCATGTCATCATAGGCAGAAACTGACAAACTTTGTTCAAATAGCAACAATAGCAGATCTACAACCCATCGCATTGTAGTGCGTTTTGAGGTTGCAGGTCTGCTACTTTCTCTATTCCTGCCTGGAAGGTTGAACTTTATAGAATAGACGTTATCATAAACCATGACAACTCGAGTCTCTCTATTCCTCCTCACCTACTAACTCCACCTCCTCTCAGCTCCTCTCACTGCTGTCAGTAACTCCTTGCATGGCCTTTTGTATACGATTCCTTAATTTATTTTCACAGTACCTTTCTGAGTAGCATTTCACCTTGATTTGCTATTCTGTTTGTGTGTGTGTGTGTGTGTCTGTGTGTGAGTGTGACTGCGTGTGTGCGTGCCCGTGCATGTGCGATATTCGCTCATGATCCCTTTATTTGTAAATAGCTGTGCCTGTAAAATGACGCTGTCTCCACTGCACTCCCTTCATCTCTCTCTCACACACACACACACACACACACACACACACACACACACACACACACACACACAGGTTGATTGTTTGTTTGGATGTTATTAGAGCAGCATTCAAGTTTCTCGCATTTGGTTTGATTCATAAATATTGTTGTGAAGAAAATACAACTGTTGTCTGTTGACTTATTTGATGTTCTCTTTGATGTTTTCTATTCCTGATCCTGCAGGAATTTCTACAGGCAAGCCCTGGCCTGTCTTCACTCTAAGTTTACTTACAACACACATGCATGCAGCCAGGCTGCTACATAAAGCTGAAAGAGCCATGGTTATTCTATAAAATTATGTGTCACTTTAACCCTGAGAAGTGTGTGTGTGTGTGTGTGTGTGTGTGTGTGTGTGTGTGTGTGTGTGTGTGTGTGTGTGTGTGTGTGTGTGTGTGTGTGTGTGTGTGTGTGTGTGTGTGTGTGTGTGTGTGTGTGTGTGTGTGTGTGTGTGTGTGTGTGTGTGTGTGTGTGTGTGTGTGTTCTGTTGTCTGTGAAACAACCAGCCAGGAAACAACAAAGATATTTTCCTGTGGAGATCAGACAGATCCAAATAGATCATTCTGTTTTTCTGTTTACGTTTCAGGCAGTTTAGTGTCTTTTTTCTTGGCATCTGGTGCTGTGTCAACTGTTCACCACCACAAGGGGATAAATAGAGGGATACGGAACAGCTGCTGGCAGGGAGCGTGGACATGTGCAGCTCAAGTTGGTGAAACATTAAGCTTCATTTATAGGCCACATCGTCGTGGCAAGGTGATGTCACTTGCCAAAAAGAACAGATCTGTAGGCCTACAAGCTAACTAACAGTAACAACGCATCGCTAGTCGCTACCCGGCCCAGCCCAGTGCACCCCGGAGTCGATTACTGGGATACAATCTGTGAAAACTGTGAAAACTACTAGTCACTGCCATAACTTTATGGCAAAACAACGATGACGAATCCTATTTATGTAACCTCGACCATAGACTACAATTCCCAAGATGCATTTCACAGGCGGCTGATGCATCTGCCTGTGAAATGCATCTTGGGAATTGTAGGAACAGAAAAACTCAGAGAGGACAAAATAGCTCAAAGTTTCAATATGGAGTGTACAGTACACGTCATAAATGTGATCCCTGCTCTGCTCACGGATACTATGACTCTTTAGTGTCTGATCCTTAGAGTATAGTCGGTCTGATCTAGGGAGCGGTGGGGACGGGACGGGGTGGTGTAGTCAAACAGCTAGCTGCAGCCGCTGGACTATGATCCTGATGGCGGGGGCTCTGCTGCAGGCCCAGGGTTTGTTGTGGCATGTTTACTGTCTAATAAATATGATCTAATGTATCATATAGCCTATATGAATGATCACGTTAACTATGTTGACAATCCAACGTGATGTTGTTGTTGTTGCATCCATAATATCAATTTGATTCCCTGGTCTCAGTTGGACTTTTAGATGCTTACTGGTTGACCTGTAGAAGGTTATGGTTCAATTTCACTCTCTAACAGTCAGGATTTTGCGGTGTATTCCTATTGTAATCGACGTAGCTTGCATTATGTTCATTATGCTGGCACCTAGCGATTTGTTTTAATTTATTTATTATTATTATTATTATTATTATTATGGAGAGGGATTCATCACCTACCTAGACTGACCATCAGACCTACAATCCACTGGGACTTTCACTCTGGTGGCCTACAGTGGCCGATTTAACTGTTAAACCATTCTCGGGCGTGTTTTAAGCATTATGTCATACTTTAGCTATTGAAAAATAGCAGATCTACTCATCTACAAGCTCATAGATCTTCTATTTTGGAAGAAATCGTGAGAATAATCAGCCACTGTAGGCCACCAGAGAGAAAGAGATTGCTGTTGTGTGTTTCTGCAGACCTTGGTGCATCTCTCCCATTCAAGGCAGCAGTGGTCTGCCCAACCGAGGTGTTAGCTGAGCGAGTGCCCGAGGCCAGCGGTGGGAAGCCTCCTGTACAGCCCACACAGTGGTGTTCCAGTTGAATACTGATAGAGTCCAAATCACTTATTCTATACTTCACAATTGTACTAGATTTTACGCGACAGGACCTTGGTTCCATTTGTACACTCTCTAATTGATAGGTTTAACTCAGTTGGGGGGGGGGACAAGCCTCATGTCCATAAGGTCATTCATTATTAGACATCAATTACAAGCCTTGGAACGCATGTTTTGATGCCACTAACAGCTGCAGTGCTCTCACTTATAGACTGGACAGACAACAGGAATTGATTCCCCAACACAACACATGATTGATGAGCCTCTGTAATGATGAATGGAGATAAATTAACGGGGACCTGAAATTAGCATAGTGTCCTATTAATCATGCTGACACACACACAGAGAGAGAGAGAGAGAGAGAGAGAGAGAGAGAGAGAGAGAGAGAGAGAGAGAGAGAGAGAGAGAGAGAGAGAGAGAGAGAGAGAGAGAGAGAGAAACACATATTAATTTAGTTGCATTACTGCATTTCCTATTTTTCAAATCAAGGGTGTTTGAGTCGTTTGGATTTGGAATTCAAACTAAAAACCAACTAAAATGGTGTGACTAGAAATTAATGAAGTCAATTCAATAAGTCACTGTTTATGTATAGCCTACTACTGTTTATGCAGTCTATCTGTGTGCACGCGCACGTACACGCGCGCGCGCGCACACACACACACACACACACACACACACACACACACACACACACACACACACACACACACACACACACACACACACACACACACACACACACACACACACACACACACACACACGCACACACACTCACACAGTACACACGGCACGGCGGGCGGGCTCTAGGCCGGATGTGAGCACTGAGCAGATCCTGTTGACTGCATGTGGCTCCTCCCAGCAGCGGTACTCTCTCTGTCGTCATCATAGAGTCATCACCACGCAGCGCGCCAACTTTGGAAAGTGCGGAAGAGTGAACAAAAAAACACAACAGCAGCACACCGCGCACAGCAGCAGCACCACCACATCAACTAATAAGATAAGAAAAGCCACCGTGCTGTCGTTGCTGTTTGTTTGGAGCTGATCGTGTCACCAGATCTGTCCAGAATGTCGGACGGAAAACAGGAGGGATACTCTCCCAGCTTCAAGCGACCAGCGGACATCATGCGGATGAGGAGGAAAAGGGGCCGGAGTGAAGCCAGTAGCCCCGCGCAGGGAGCCTCGTCCCCGGGCTGCATGCGGCCCTTCTCCCCGGGGCCGCTGCTCGTCGCCGGGGGGCGATCCGGCGGCGGCGGCGGCGGCGGCGGCGGCGGCGGCGGGGGAGTGAAACGCCGAAACCCGTTCGCTGACATCGAGAACACGCTGAACAGCGCGAAGAGGAGACTGGTGGCTTTTAAGGACGAGGCTGAGGACGTGATGATGGCTGCCGCGGTGGAGACCAGGAGATCCACGGAGGAACCAGAGGAGGATATGTCAACAAAGACGGAGAGCAGACAGCGTCTGGACTTTACTCTGATGGACGCAGAGACGACACACAACAAGGTGTCGTACACTGTCACACACATCACATCCTTACAGTTATTAACAATCATAAATGTGCTAATGAAACTGGGGTCCCCAAATGAGGAACAGCTGTTATAATTTCACTGTTATTTTAACTCGTAATCAAACTATACTAGGCTTAGCTCTGGCCCATAGCTCTAATGCCACTAATGGCTTGGGCATTAGAGCTATGGATCAGAGCTATACCAGGCTATAACAAATTGTCATTCAGAAAGAAGAAGAAAAAAATGAATGAAAATAAGCTACATCTACAAGCTCACAATGCATCACAACACAAGGTGTGAGATTGTAAATCGCCTATTTCATAATATGTACCTGTGGGACAGAATCAAACAAAATGCAATACCTCAACTCCTTCATTGAAGGGGTGCTTGTCAGGGCCAGGTAATTGTGATAATTGTGGGGGGTCACTCACTCTGCCTGAAAAGGTTGAGAACTAGATAGAAGTTTAACAGTAAGAGAATGAATCATCAATATAGACCGTCATAATTATGTGTGGGGTCCGGGGGTCCTTGAGGGGGTACAAGGTCAGGTGGTCCCTAAAACCAAGAACAGTTCAATTACTATTATTTACTATCGCTATTTTCTTACCAGTTATAAAGTTAAACCTATGGTCTTAAGTTCTTAACCCACATTATCAGGGTAAAATATTGTGTGTGTCCAATAGATAGTGAGTTTAATGTGTCCCTCTTAAGAATGATTTGTATAAGAGTCAGAGATGCGGGACACTCGACTCGTCTACTCGATTTCAATTCAATGTGAGTAAAGTGCTTGTCAGATAACAATTCCACAATCTCCAAATGCTATATATAGAGTCTGGAACTACACCTTTCAAAATCTGAATAATCTTTTATTCACAAAATATATATTTAAAAAATACCTTTAGACCTTATTTTTTATTTCCATGTCTGCTAAGCAGCAAGCTATATGTGTTTAGATGATTTTGATTTATATTAGGATACATTTGCGTGAGGAGGGGAGGAGGCTTCACTTCTGATTTATATTTTACTCATGATCAGAGCGTCTGTGCTCCAGACTGTATGACGGAAGCATTTATATTTTACTCATGATCAGAGCTTCTGTGCTCCAGACTGTATGACGGAAGCATTTATATTTTACTCATGATCAGAGCGTCTGTGCTCCAGACTGTATGACGGAAGCATTTATATTTTACTCATGATCAGAGCTTCTGTGCTCCAGACTGTATGACGGAAGCATTTGAAAATTGCAACAGGCCTGGCCACGCGAGACTAGTAAAGTGCCAACTCACAACGAGATGATAAAATGACACATGTGAAAGTGTCTCAAAGCACTTTAAAACTATACGTATAGAGTTACATCACTGTAACGGCCTACTTGTTACAGACTAAAGTAAAGTGTTTATTTCCTATAAAAACACCACAGAGTTGAGCGTTCCTGTCGTAACCGTTTCATTCCTGTTCCAGAGCTAGAGTCAGGTTTAATATAACTGTTGTGTACAAGAGGTGTACTTTTACATTTAATGAACCATTAACATCTTTACCGTTTGTCCCTCCTGCTTTAGAAACCTCTAAAGCCCTTCTCTGAGGATGACTCCCTGTTTGATGAAGATGAAGAAGAGATGAAGGCTCCACTTCTGCAGGTGGGTTTATTGTAATGATGATAAAGGGGCGGTGTGGAGTTAGCTGGGGAACATCATATTGAAGAGGTATAGCCTCGGTCCCAGCCTTACTCATCTGCGAAGAGAAAAGCCTGGTCACAACATAAGGTAGAGAGTGTATCGGCGGAAGTGTCGGGCTGGAACATCCGTCAGATGTATTTCCCCCGGATACCATAACACTTCATTCACGGAGAATGTAAATAAAAGTGCCAATGTCTTTTCCTTGAGCGGTACTTGCACTACAGTGTACTGTAGTACTAGTAGGTCTTGCCCGACGTGTTGAAGAGGTTTTGAGAGCAGTTTTGAAGGTTTGGAGGGTGAGGGCTTCTCTGAGAGCATCGGGGGCAGTGCATTCCACAGGGTAACTTGGGGCAGCAGCTGCAGCAAAATCTCTAGCATCGCCCCAGGTACGGTACGTGGTCTCTAAAGAAAGACCAATCTCTCTTCGTGTCTCATCGGTGTCTGTCCAGTAACTAATGTAGCCCTGTTGTTTACCCGGCTTCATTGTGTATCTCTCTCTCCCTATAGAGTCCCGCCCGGGTCAGCGACCCGGCCCCCATAGTGCCCCTCGTCGTCTGCGACGAGTACCCGGCCGACTGGAGTCTGAAGACGAGGGTCCTGTTCACCTCCCAGCTCCCGTTCTCCTGGGCAGAGCAGCCCAAAGCCCAGGAGGAGGCTGCAGGTCTGACGCAGCAGTGCAGAGCCCAGTACACCGCCCTGCCCCGCAGCATACAGGTACTGTTACCACCGCCCTGCCCCGCAGCATACATGTACTGATTAGAGTTGCGACCCGGAACCGGTTCTTTTTCAGACCCGGTTCTGAGATTGAATATCCAATTTTTATCACACTGTCAGAGCTGGTTATGTGGACGTGACGTCTGCTATGCAATTATAATACCGGGGGTTCTCAAACGTTTTAATTTCACTCTGAGAGTATACAAATGGGACCAAATGGACCCTTATGGGTCCATTTTCCACCGGGGTTGAACCGGTTCAGTTCTTTTTTCCCCCCCGCCTAATATTAAACCAGTTCAGAGTGTTTCCACTGAAAATGTATTGGTTCAGAACACTAAAAGTTGGTTCGGAAATGGAACCAGAAAATGGCCGCCAGTTCCGTGAAAGCACCAACGTTCTAGAACGGAACCAGTACGAGAACCAAAGGTGTAAAAGGGGCCTCAGAGTTACAGTCCTGTTAGGGTTCATTTGGAACCTGCTATAGGAATCGTTAAAGTGAACCGTTAAGGAATCGGACCATTAAGGGGGAATCATTAAGGAACCGGAATTGTTGAAATCATCATCATATTCACACACACACACACACCCTCACACTGTCTCTCTCTGTGTCCCAGGACCCCAGGTCATGTTCGGAGCTGCGCTGTGCCTTCCAGCAGAGCCTGGTGTACTGGCAGCACCCGTCCCTGCCTTGGCTCTCGCTGTTCCCCAGGATCAACGTGGAGAGGAGCTTTGCCGGGAAGAGCACCCCCTGGGCACAGGACGCAGCGCTGCAGCAGAGTCTGATGAGTGAATGGTGAGACCTGTACTTTTTCACACGGTGCCACGAAATGACACACGGCTAGTAAATGGTTGTAGGCTAGCAAGCCTAGTAAATAAAATTATATTGAATATAAATAGGAATTAAATAAAGAACAGAGCTGTGAGAAAAAGATTGAGCATTTTCTGTTATACATCTATTTAGGAGACTAGCTTTATACTTTTGAAAGTTGACAGCAGTATTTCAGTGTTTTTGCATAACATTCACTTATAGTATAAAAAAAATTGAGTAGCAGCAATTTATTCAAATGTAATTGAATGAAAGTTAGTTGCTCTATTTATATAACAGAATGTCTATGTACC
The DNA here is from genome assembly GCF_964188405.1 of Protomyctophum parallelum. Lineage (NCBI taxonomy): Eukaryota > Metazoa > Chordata > Actinopteri > Myctophiformes > Myctophidae > Protomyctophum > Protomyctophum parallelum. The sequence goes on along the minus strand of NC_139715.1, from coordinate 22,068,872 downwards.
GAGGCCATTTGCTGTAAGCAGTGTAGGGTATAAACAGTGTACACACTTTGTATTCCTTAAGGTGCTTGTATTTCCTTTGACATCCTTCTCCTGTCTCTCTCTCTCTCTCTCTCTCTGTCTGCAGGTCAGTCAGTCTGTCTTCTCTCTACAGTCTGTTGAAGTCTAGAATGTGTCCATACTTCTACCTCTGTTCATATCAGGTAAGTGTGTGTGCGTGTGTGTGTGTGAGTGCGTGCGTGAGTGTGTGTGCAGATGGTCTAATTTTCTTCTCTCCCACTCTGTTAGTTTACAGTGTTGTTCAAGGCAGCAGGTTTCTGTGGATCCAGCAGCATTACTGCACTGATTTCTCCCACCACCAGGGGGCTCAGGGAGGCCATGAAGTCTGACGGTATGTCTCACCATAGTATAAAGTGTAGTATGTTCATTCTTAATTGATGCTGAGAGTTAGTGTTTTAATACGTTCTTCTGGATGAAAGCGAAACGATCGCTAATGAAATCTACAAGTCAGACATTGAGGCCCTGTCCACACATACATGATGGGTATTTTATTTTTCATCCACAAGCAAGGGAGCAATGATTCGTCACGCTCTAGGAAATACTCCAGACTATAGTATACTAAAGCCAAGGAATACCTGTTTGAAATCAGAGCCAGGGAGACGAGCATATCAAATTGATCTACGGTACACTAACTTTGAAATTATTGCAACCTTTGTCAAATAATCAGTTCCGGTAAAAGAAGACGTTAATGTGCACTAGTCTTGTGCAAACGATTTACTTTTATTGAGTTATCTAAAAAGCAGTCTTCTGCACACTATATACTTTTATTGAGTTATCTAAAGAGCACAGAGTGCGTTTCTGGCTGGGCTCTCAGTTAAATTGACAGTCGAGTCAAGCGACGACAGGTGGAGGAAAACTTAAAAAATGTCTGTGTACGTAGACCTAGCCTAAAACAGTTGATTTATTTATTGCATAATCTCTCACCCAAACAAATAGATTTAAACTTTTTTAGCAAGCCCAGTCATGTCCCCGGGAGAGCATTATAAGTGTAAAATAGAAGAGATATATTTGACTGTGTTGTTTTTGGTCCTCCCAGGGACTCAGAAAGTGTGGGTTTGACAGGCTAGCAGAACGTGCGTTCGTTCATAGTGCTTTGTGCATTTTGAGGATACTTGTATCAGGAGTCAGGACTGGCTGACTGTCGTGCAAAACATGACCTATGGTTGGTGGTCAATGTTACATCTGAGCTGTCAGCTTGCTGACCCACAGTGACCCAGTACCACTCAGTTGGTGTTGGCCAGACTGTAAATACCTACAGCACATCTAGCTGGCTTACATTTTGGGGACAAAGTGCAGTGTGATGACAATTTCCTAAACTAAATGTAGAATAATTACAGCAAAAAGCAAATACTCTGGTCAAATTTAGCTCTCTGACTTGAAGAACAACTTGAGATGTCAATGGGTCTTCTATACCCCTTGCCCTTCTATACTCCTGATGCAGAAAGCACCCAGTCACTGACACAGAAGTACACACGTCAGACTAGAGGCCGTATCGATCTGTTCCGGTATATGATCGGCCGACCGGGTTCACATCTTTTAGTTGACTCCCTAGTTGTGTGTCCACCTTGTTCAGGCATCGAGTTCAGTCTGCCCCTAGTGGAGGAGAAGAGAAGGAGCAAGGGGCAGCAGGGATCCTCGACACAACGTGCAGAGGACGATGACGCAGAGTAAGACACATTTCATTTCATCCTCCTCCTCTAACTTACTCTTCAGTGTACATGTGCACCTTTTGTAGACATCATACTAACCTAGAATCCAGGGTTAACCTTCAATCAAATTGAGGTTAAAACACTGTAGCGGAAGGTTTATATGTATAGGTGTTATTTGTATTTGTTTCTGGTTTTATCCCAGGCTCTCTAAGTCAAAAGGGGTGGAAGGCTGCGCCGCCGACGAGGAAGAGGACGGTGCCGATGAAGATGACGAGAGCGGTTTCACCTGGCTGGAGGAGATGGGCATCCAGGACAAGATAAAGAAACCAGACAACATCCACATTCAGCTGTATCCTTCACCACACCATGTCGCCAGTCCAGAGTTTGACCGCCCTTACGTTTTTATTTGTCACGGCAGCCAAGTTGTGTCCTCCGTAATCTCTTGTGATGTGACTTGTTAACCCATTGAGACATGGAACGCATCTATGCCACTGTCACTATTAGCTTTTAACCATTACTTAAAACTTTAGCTGTTGAAAAATAGCAGATATACAAGCTCATAGCACGGCACAGAGTGCAGTGCTACAAGCTTGTAGATCTGCAAATCTTTGCTTCTTCGCTGGTCCCTGGAACAACATATTTTCAGATGGGATTTGGCGGCCAATTACATATAATCTTTGGGCTCCTTGACATAATAAATAAATAGTTTGAGAACCACTGTTATTATAGAAACTAGTTTGTCCAGAAAACTGGTGTAAAGTGTATTATAAGTCCTTGACTGTGCCGTCCTCGTCTCCAGTCGTAAAGAGCACAACTCGGTGTGCGTGGACCACAAGCCTGAGTCCGTGGTGCAGGTGGAGGGAGCCCACACCTTCACCCTCATCAACTTCCTCATCAACTGCAAGAGCCTGGTGGCGGTGGCCGGCTCCCAGGCTGGCCTCCCCCCCACCCTGCTGGCCCCCAGCGCCTTCCGAGGGGCCACCATGCACACACTGAAGGTACTGGGCCCTCACACAGTCACACACACACTAAACTGCCTACAAATATTTTTGATTACTTGACGAGCCATTAGGCCCATATGGCAGGAACCTGATTCTGTAGTGTGAGTACCCCCTGGACATGACGCTAGTATGTCGCGGGGCTCACCCCCCCCACCATACCAACCCTTAATGCTGACTGCCAAGCAGGGAAGCACTGGGTTCCATTTTTAATAGTCTTTGGGATTGAAAACCATCCGTGTTGAATGGGGAGCTGAATCTACGTGTGGTTTGCAGTGAGAGCCCTGCTGCTCCGCGCATCTCAAAGCCAGCAGATGTGGCTGGTAGCAGGAGAGCTGCAAGCTCACCCATACACAACACATTGTACCTGTTGTAGTGAGTCTGAATGTCGCTCTGTCTCTCTCTGTCTATCCTTTAGGCTCGTAGTGTTAACGTGAAGACCCAGGTGCGTTCTACCTACCAGGATGTGTGCAGTCTGGAGATCACAGGTACACTATTGTTGACATAAGCCCCTACCAGAACACGTCCCACCTGTTTCCATGACAACCCCCTGCCCACATGTCCTTTCTCTCATGCCAGAGCCGACAGAAGGCTCTCTCTGCCTTGTGTGTTCTTGGGGGACTGCACGCACTGAGAGGTCTCTCTAGGACTATGGTTTGCCTGAACACAGTTAAAAAAAAAGTATAGGATGCCAGGTCAACAAATGGCATCTGTCTATATAACATGCTACCTACATTACATTTTAACCTTTTGCATAAGCCTGCAAGGTCGTCAAGGCCAGGGCAATAAGTAGGTGTTTCGGAACTGTTCCTTTTGAGTTTGTGACCGTGTCCTGACGGCTGTCCTAGTGAGCGTACACATAAAAAACAGCTCATGGTCCCAGATGTTTGAATCTCTCTCTCTCTCTCTCTCTCTCTCACTTACTCACTCACTCACTCACTCACTCACTCACTCACTCACTCACTCATATGATGTTCTTCCATGTGTTCAGGTGTCTCTCTCTCCTTCCTTCCATGTGCTCAGGTACCATCCTTCCATCTACACTTCATGTCATCACTCGTCTGGTGACATCTGCACAGAGAGGAGACTTCTCAGCATCTCTCTACACACACGTGCCCACCGCTGTCATGAACACACACACTCAGCAGGTGAGAAACACACACACACACACACCGCTGTCATGAACACACACGCACACACTCAGCAGGTGAACAACACACACTGCAGTTATACACGCACACACACACACACCATCATTTTGATTCCATCGAAACCAGCATGTGTTATTTGGATTCCATAGAAATCAGCATGTCTTCTACGGAAGACCTGTTGCACAGCGAAAATAGCCTATTCCACATCTGTGTGACGCATTGAGAGCTTGTGGAATAGGCTATTTTTGGTTATAATGTTCAGAAGTATCTTCCATAAAATCTTAGTCTGAGATAATCATATAAAAGCAAGGGTTAAGAAGCCTCAATCTGTGATTTATTCACCTGGTTGTTAGAACAGCAGGAACAATGTTACTAAAACATTGGACATGTGTGGCGGGTGTCCTTTTACACCGTTTTACAAATCAGTCGTGAGATTTTATTTTTCTTTAAATCCAACACAGAAAAATAACTAGAACCACAAGGAATTAAGTTATTTGACACGGTGTCCTGAGGCACTGAAACATCCGAACAGAACTGTTGTGAATTGGTACATAAACCGTACAAACACATTGTCTTTGGAGAGAGTTGGTCATCGCAACAAACTGGGACAGGGTCCGTCACCTTTATCTATCACCATGGAGAAGCAGATCATGCCATCTCCTTAAATGGGATGTGACGACCCTTCACAGTCACAGTCCCTCTCAGTAACCTAATGAACCCCAGCCAACCGATGCCCGAAATGAGAGGCTATACGTAAGGCGAGAGCTCTACGCTTTTCCCACACGGTAGCAGCAGTGGCTCAGGGGTAGAGTGGCCGGATGGGACCCCTGAGGTTTCCAGTTCGATTCCGGGCTCCCACAGAGTTGTTGTCGACGTGTCCTTGAGCAAGACTCTGGAAGCCTAATTGCTTCTATGTAAAGCGCTTTGGATAAAAGCACCATTTACAGAGATTTGACATAACGTATGTCCACTAGAGGCTACTGATGAATATCACTGTGCTGTGCATGCACCTTAGCTTTACCTGACTCCAATAAAGAACCTGGACAGACCAAGAGTTGGTGGATCATGGTCTGCTTACAGCCCATAATCAGAGCTTGGTGTGTTTACTTACCGGTACTTTATTGCATACTTACCAGTATGTAGCATGCCGCAGTACCCATTCTGGACCAGGAGAGGGCCCCGTGAAGCCAGCTGGTATAGGCTTTGCGTCCCTCTTATTATCTCTGCTAACTAACTCTTCAGATAGCAAGAGGCGAGAGGCACACAGCCTTCAGCTCTTCTGTCCATCCACACGACATTGATGCAGACTTAAAGACCGCTCAGGATATTTTCTGGGTCGTCTTCGGTGGTCATTTGTTCAGTGTGCTGGTTAAATTAGATGCCAAAGTTCTCTGCTACTGCACTCTGATCCAGAAGAACCCAGCCCAACAACAGATTGTGTTGCAGTAGGTCGTGTGTGTGTGTGTGTGTGTGTGTGTGTGTGTGTGTGTGTGTGTGTGTGTGTGTGTGTGTGTGTGTGTGTGTGTGTGTGTGTGTGTGTGTGTGTGTGTGTGTGTGTGTGTGTGTGTGTGTGTGTGTGTGTGTGTGTGTGTGTGTGTGTGTGTGTGCACTTCTACATAACATCTCAGAGCTGGGCTATAGGTGCAGACTATTTGTCTTTATATTTGGCAGCCTAGGGCATACGCACAGACTGGTTGTTAGAGGGTTCCAACAACTTGGGATGCCCAAAAAGGCTGGCAAAGTGTTGTGGTGTTGCGCTGTTACTTATACCCATACCCATAGAGTACTGAGTGACATGCCTGTTGTATCATGAAAACACATGCCATGACGTTGCAGATGTAACTTTAATGCACCTATAATATTTGTGTCCTTGTATGCATATCCTTTGTGTGGACATAAATAAATGGTTAAAGTGTGTGTGTGTGTGTGTGTGTGTGTGTGTGTGTGTGTGTGTGTGTGTGTGTGTGTGTGTGTGTGTGTGTGTGTGTGTCCAGTGTGACAGTAGGTCAGTAGATGTGTGTGGGTGTGGTCTCCATCCAGACTCCATCAAACAGCTGCAGCAGCCGTCCAGCCTGGGGAAGAATGCTCTGAGATACCTGACCATGAATGACTACAACTACACCTGGAACACCTGACCATGAATGACTACAACTACACCTGGAACACCTGACCATGAATGACTACAACTACACCTGGAACACCTGACCATGAATGACTACAACTACACCTGGAACACCTGACCATGAATGACTAAAACTACACCTGGAACACCTGACCATGAATGACTACAACTACACCTGGAACACCTGACCATGAATGACTACAACTACACCTGGAACACCTGACCATGAATGACTAAAACTACACCTGGAACACCTGACCATGAATGACTACAACTACACCTGGAACACCTGACCATGAATGACTAAAACTACACCTGGAACACCTGACCATGAATGGCTACAACTTCACCTGGAACACCTGACCATGAATGACTAAAACTACACCTGGAACACCTGACCATGAATGACTACAACTACACCTGGAACACCTGACCATTAATGACTACAACTTCACATGACACACCTGACCATTAATGACTACAACTTCACCTGGAACACCTGACCATGAATGACTACAACTACACCTGGAACACCTGACCATTAATGACTACAACTTCACATGACACACCTGACCATTAATGACTACAACTTCACCTGGAACACCTGACCATTAATGACTACAACTTCACATGACACACCTGACCATTAATGACTACAACTACACCTGGAACACCTGACCATTAATGACTAAAACTACACCTGGAACACCTGACCATTAATGACTAAAACTACACCTGGAACACCTGACCATTAATGACTAAAACTACACCTGGAACACCTGACCATGAATGACTACAACTACACCTGGAACACCTGACCATGAATGACTACAACTTCACCTGGAACACCTGACCATGAATGACTACAACTTCACCTGGAACACCTGACCATGAATGACTACAACTTCACCTGGAACACCTGACCATGAATGACTACAACTACACCTGGAACACCTGACCATGAATGACTACAACTACACCTGGAACACCTGACCATGAATGACTACAACTACACCTGGAACACCTGACCATGAATGACTAAAACTACACCTGGAACACCTGACCATGAATGACTAAAACTACACCTGGAACACCTGACCATGAATGACTACAACTTCACCTGGAACACCTGACCATTAATGACTAAAACTACACCTGGAACACCTGACCATGAATGACTACAACTACACCTGGAACACCTGACCATTAATGACTACAACTTCACATGACACACCTGACCATTAATGACTACAACTTCACCTGGAACACCTGACCATTAATGACTACAACTTCACATGACACACCTGACTGTGTGTGTGTGTGTGTGTGTGTGTGTGTGTGTGTGTGTGTGTGTGTGGATGAATCTTAAAACATTTTAATATTTGGGTGCTTTATGTAAATTTCTTGGCTTGCACCTGCTGTGACATTTTAATAGACAAGAAACAGTAACAAATGCCATACTAAATAATATTTGTAGATGATTTGGAAATTATTTTTTAGCGTTTTTTTTGTTGGTTTCTTTTTACTAGATATTTCCCCCCCCCAACTCTATTTATTTTAATTTATTTTTTTTACGGTAGAAACACTTTTCTGCAAGTGATATTGTTACGTGTGCAACATTTGACGGAATTAAATTGTGTGAGTTCCATCTAAGTTGTGTTTGAACTCTTCAATGATGTTTTTGAGCGGAGCCACACTGTCTGTGTTTGTAGCATTGAAAGTCTGTTTGTACCACAAACTATTGACCCCTGCAGCATGCTTACTGGGGTCACCGGAGGGGTCAAGTGCTTACGTCAACACCTGCTTGACTCCAAGGCACCACAGACACACACAAGCCCTCCACCCCCCCCCCCCCCCCCCCCCCCGCACACACACACTAGTATAACAAAAGTTTCAAAAAGAATGAACATGAAACATAAAACAAAATGCAACTGTGCTTGACCCCAAATCCACCGCTCACTTCACACGGATATGACAGAGGACAGATGTGACATTTTACACAATTTATTTTAAAATGGATGCATTATCATCTTCTCAGCCTGTGCCCATTGGAATGAATACTTAATAGCCTCCAACCTACTTCCGGCCTCCTAAAATGATGGCCACCCACTTCAGACAGTCGGGAAGTACTGTAAACCGGAGATAGCATGTCTTGCTATTACTGTCTTGGTGTGGGAGCAGTAAGTGTGACCTAAAAGTACTTTAAATCCTTGCTAGAAATGCACTTGAGTAAAAGTAAAATATTTGTCTTGGAATTGTGTAAGAGTAATAATTGTATATATATTATTATTTTTGGCCTCAATTTTCACACACAAATTTGAACATTCAGTGGACTTTCTGTGGTCTGGGAATTTTTCTGTCTGTAAAGCCTTTAGAGTTGCAATGAAAACAGGCAAAACAGTGACATCTGCTGGCAAATCCAATTGTCATATGAGATTTGAGGCTGTGACATCACAGTCGGCAGGAAAATCAGAGCACTGATTAAAAGTTAAAAGTTCCGGTTTTTTTGTGTACAATTGAGCTCAGAAAACCTAAAAAGATTAAGACAAAATATGAAAACCTTTTTTTTAATGTCCCAATCCCTTTAATAGTAATCATATATTTTGAATTACTAAACTATAGGTTCTGCTACCCAGCAGTTATCGCAATTTTGACAACACAAAAACACCAAAGCCTGAGTCTTCCGCCACTGCCCCCCACCACCACCACCACTTCAAAAGGGTAAAGTTTAACTTCAAAACAAACAGATTGAATCAATATCTCCTCTCCTGTCCCGAGGGACATCGAGTTCTACAAAGACTACGGCCATGATGAAGTCTGTTCTGCTCCTGTTTGTTATGGTGAACCTGGACAAACTGCTGCTGACCGTAGAGTGCTCTCTGTTACAGTAAGTTACACATGCTTTTATATTACGCTTGCAGTAAGTAACAGGCTTTTATATTTCACTGTCGCTGTAAGTTACACCTGCGTGTATATAAAATCATTGATGAGATCATAGGCTCCTGTAGCTCAAAGGTTCCCAAACAAACGCCAGCTTGTAGATTGGCTATTTTTTCACGCACGCACACACACACACACACACACACACACAGTTGTGACTACTGTTGTCTGCTTGGAGGCAATATTGATTGCTGACAGCCTCTTGATTCCCAGAATATACTGTATGTCTTAGCACACGAATAACACCTAAACAATCATAATAATTATTCTAGACTACTTATATTGATAATTTCACTCTTTGTCATTTGTCTGTCATTCAGTGACCAAGTGCTGTCCATCACACCCCAAACCTCAGAACAAGTGGACATACTGAAGAATGTATCCACTCTATGTGAGGTACTGTATTTATATATTTATTTAATTACTTATTTATGTTTTGGTAGATGAATGTGATTACACTCCAAACAAACCAACTTTATTTGTCTTTGATATGCTGTACAATCTTTACAAATGGAACCAAGTGGACCCTTAAGGCTGGCTCATACATACATGCAGTTTTTAAAGGGTTGGAAAAGTACACCATTACGTCAGTCACTGTGATGATCAGCTATCACCGCGGACACAGACCCATCTCTCTGTTTTTACTATCAGACAAGTCTTTGATAGCTCTGGAGCTATCACCCCGTTCACTGATGGTCTAGAAGTTGAGTAAACCACAGGGAGGCGGGGTCAATCCTTAAGGACATCACCGCGAGTATGATGGCATCAACTCTTATCACCAAAAACTGGAGTATGTATGAGCCTTCAGACTAGGGCCCAAAGACCCTTGTTGTAACTCTGAGGGAAAAGGGAATATCAAACTGAGTTTGAAACACGTTAGTTTCTCTAGGTAGACTGCTGCTGTGCTCATTAATAAAGAAACTCATCAGAAACTATAGCCTACTCAAGAGAGTGTGGATATACCCTTTTCTCCGGTGGAACCGGTGGATTGTGCAGTCCGGGTAGGGAATGAGGCATTACCCCAGGTGAAGGAGTTTAAGTATCTCAGGGTCTTGTTCACGAGTGAGGGGAGGACGGAGAGGGAGATCAGCCGGAGAATTGGTGCGACAGGGCATTGCAGGTGGCGCTGTACCGCACTGTTGTGACGAAAAGAGAGTTGAGCCAGAAGGCAAAGCTCTCTGTCTACTGAGCAATCTTCGTTTCTACTCTCACCTATGGCCATGAAGTGTGGGTCATGACTGAAAGAATAAGGTCGCAAATACAAGTGGCCGAAAATCTTTCCCTTAGAGATAGAGTGAGAAGTTCAGTCACACTAGAGAGACTCAGGGTAGAGTCGCTGCTTCTTCACCTGGAAAGGAGCCAGATTAGGTAGTTCGGGCATCTGGTTAGGATGCCCTTCGGGCGTCTCCCTGAGTCCCTATGGAGGTCCTCGAGGCACGTCCCACTGGGAGGAGACCCCGGGGCAGACTAAGGCGCAGTTGGAGGAAACACATAGACTCACTGGCCTTGGAACGTCTCGCGATCCCCCTGGAGGAAGTCACTAATGTTGCTCTGGAGAGCGGTGGAGCTGTTGCCCCCGTGACCCCAAGACTCCTGAGTAGAGCGCACCTTCTCCTATAACGTTTTTTGTTCCATGGGCATGTGTACACTCTCAGAGTTGTCAGCCTGTCTCTCTGGATCCTCACTACATCACTGTGTTTCTGTCTCCATTCAGACAGTGCTGTGGCAGCCTGTCTCACCTCACTACATCACTGTGTTTCTGTCTCCATTCAGACAGTGCTGTGGCAGCCTGTCTCACCTCACTACATCACTGTGTTTCTGTCTCCATTCAGACAGTGCTGTGGCAGCCTGTCTCACCTCACTACATCACTGTGTTTCTGTCTCCATTCAGACAGTGCTGTGGCAGCCTGTCTCACCTCACTACATCACTGTGTTTCTGTCTCCATTCAGACAGTGCTGTGGCAGCCTGTCTCACCTCACTACATCACTGTGTTTCTGTCTCCATTCAGACAGTGCTGTGGCAGCCTGTCTCACCTCACTACATCACTGTGGACAGTGAGGTCCACCTGTTTGTTCCTGCTAACAGTTCACACAGTGTCATGGATGTTCTGCACAGACACAGCATCACACACCAGTATGTATGTACGCACACACGCACACACATTCTGTACAGTGGAGTACACAATCTACAATAGAGGGTATGCGCATGCTTAAAGTAAATGGCACATCGAGTGGCAAATCGAGTGTCAAAGCAACATGCAAAGTGAGTTTAACATTGTTTAATGTTGTTTCATGCAATCAGATAGGACTTTTTTGTTTGGATGCATGGGTTGTCAAGGCCAGAAAGTATTTCTTTTCCTAACTTGATTCACACATTAATAATTAATAATACTTAATAATTAACACGTTTTCATTCAGTCCTTCAGGCCTCGCTGGCCCTCTCTCCTTTTCTGTGTGCTGTTCACATACACACTAAATAGTAAATAATACTGTTTGTTGTGTATCTTCCAGGCTGCTACTGGACAACACAGAGGAGCTGATAGAGATGCAGACCAGAAATGACTCCACAGACCCACGGAGCAGCCAGTCCTACTATGAGAAATACCACAGCCTGGAAGACGTAATTATCTCCTGTAGTCTGCTGCTTATCTCTCCTTTAGAAATACCACAGCCCGTACAGTATGTTTCTAGGCCTGTATATTACATCATCGCCCAATCGCAATTATTTGTGTGCCAATCGTCAACATAAATTTGTAATTGTGGCAGCCCTATTATTATGCTAGGTTTCATCCTGCTTATAATATCACCTTTTAGTCCTACTATGAGAAATACCCCAGTCTGGCCTGTGCCGCGGCTGAGCGGTCCAGGCACCTAGGCCTGACGACATGCCGTGGGTTCGACCTAATGTTTCCTGATTGACAATGCCACTGCAGCTTGGTCAATGTTAAGGCCAGCCCATGCAGGTATTTAACCAGGCTGCTAATCAGGCACAGGTGTTGCCAGTGGCAGACGGCAGAGGCCAACAGTTTTCCACTGTGTTCAGGAGGGCTGGTCGCCTGTGTTTGTTACTGTTTCTTTCTTATTATTTTATCTGTATGTTGTATAGGAAAATGACTGCAGAAAATAAACAAAGCAAAGTTAAACTCAACGGACATGTTTTGGAGATAGGTTTGTACTGGCACACGTAAGAACTTCCACCTGGCCGTCGGCAACCAGTAGTGCCATTAAGTATAGGACTTTAGGCACTACACCCCTTGTATACTTTAGAATGGATTTCAGGCCAGATTAATGTGTTATCTGAGTATTCAGAGAGTTGTTGACAACAGCGAAGCATGATGTGTACTCTCACTGTATACCAGGGGTCCCCAAACTTTTTCCTGTGAGGGCCACATAACTTTTCCCTTCTCTGATGGGGGCCGGGGTCAGTTTGTAACAGAAAAAGTGTGACGATCGCAGGGGTGCCAACGTAAACATTTTTTTTTCTTCCAGAAAGCCACACATAACCAAATATTAATAACCAGTGTACTGTACATGCAGCACTACAGGGCTGCATAGTGCATGTACTGTACATGCAGCAGTGCCAGGGTTTCCTGCACAATGTTGTTGGCATGGCGCTGCGCCATGCTTGAAATAAATCGCGCCATGCCAAGCTGTTTTTTTTGAGGGGCCTAGTGAATCATGGTGTGTGTGTGATGTGAAATGTCCAGTTCCTCCCCAGTGCCTCCCCAGTGTCTCCCCAGTGCCTCCCAGTGTCTCCCCAGTGTCCCCCTGAGTGTCTCCCCAGTGCCTCCCCAGTGTCTCCCAGTGCCTCCCAGTGTCCCCCTGAGTGCCTCCCCAGTGTCTCCCCAGTGCCTCCCAGTGTCCCCCTGAGTGCCTCCCCAGTGCCTCCCTGAATGCCTCCCCAGTGTCTCCCCAGTGTCTCCCCAGTGCCTCCCCAGTGTCTCCCCAGTGTCCCCCCGAGTGCCTCCCCAGTGCCTCCCCAGTGCCTCCCCAGTGTCTCCCCAGTGCCTCCCCAGTGCCTCCCCAGTGCCTCCCCAGTGTCCCCCTGAGTGTCTCCCCAGTGCCTCCCAGTGTCCCCCTGAGTGCCTCCCCAGTGTCTCCCCAGTGCCTCCCCAGTGCCTCCCCAGTGTCTCCCCAGTGCCTTTTTGCTTGAGGCAGGCGGGCCACATAAAATGACATGGCCGTAGTTTGGGGACCCCTGCTGTATACTGTGTATACACTGTACATGCTGTCTGCTCTGTACTGTAGATCTATCATTGGATCAACAAGACCACACAGGAGCATCCTGACAAGGTCAAAGTTCTTCTGATTGGCTCGTCCTATGAGAAGAGACCACTCTACGCCCTGAAGGTACAGCACGCCATGATGATGATGTTACACAGTAAAATCCTGAGCGTTCATTTAACTCAGAAAGACTACTGTATAATTGCAACCAAATGAAACTCTGCAAGTGTACAAAAAGTGTACACTTTGTAAACGTGTGTGTGTGTGTGTGTGTGTGTGTGCGTGTGCGTGCGCGTGCACGTGCGCGTGTGCGTGCACGTGTGTGTGCGTGCGTGCGTTCGTGTGTGGTTGTCAGCTGTCTGTAGATAACAGACCTAACAAGAAAGCGATATGGATAGACTGTGGTATCCATGCCAGGGAGTGGATCTCTCCAGCTTTCTGTCTATGGTTTGTGCAATACGTAAGTATATATCTCAGATCAGTTTTAATACACTGCAGAATGCACTTTAATACATGTATTAACACCTCAACCCGGACCTTATTCAAATGAATAAATATTATTTTAACCAGTGAGGGAAGTTGAAAACAAAACGGTTGCGCATAATAGCTTTTTCTTACCCCAACAGTCGCTGGCATATTACAACCAAAACATGGACATCACTAAAATCCTGGACAACATGGACGTGTATGTCTTGCCTGTGTTGAATCCTGATGGATACAAGTACACGTGGACCACAGTAAGAACTTTATTAAATATTATTAAATACTGTGTTGAAGAACCTCCACATTGATTGTATTTGGCCACGGACCCACATCTCCCAAACATTTTAGATATTTTTCAAAAATAGCAGATGTACAAGCAGGTGTGCACAAAGTGATGCACTGTGAGCTTGTACTACTTGTTTTTGTACAGTAACTTTGTTATCAATGTAGAGTATGCACATGCGTCACTTCTCCACCAGGAAGAGTGGCAAATCATGAGCATGGAGCAGCATGGAGCGTTGGAGTTTGGAAGCGCTTGTTGGAAATCACTCAACGGCCCTGCATACCACCTGCACTTAATGCAGGAGGCAGCATGGCGTTGCGTTATTGAAAACGAGCGCTTCTGAACTCCAACACTCCAATCACCTGCACAAATTTCTAGCTCAGAACATGTCTATGGTGGATTTTTATTAAACAAACTTTGCAGATAGAGGATTTCTGTACACCTGCAATGTTGTTTTATGCCACTCAGTAGGTGTTCCAGCATTACTTCCGTGTACGATGATGTCGCGTGCATTGCCTCTATACAGTTCACTCACTGTACAATTCCAATAGTTTTAATTTAAGTATGAGAGTGAACAACTGAAAAAAACAAATGGAACAGTGATGGTTACAGTTGTACGCTTTCAGAGTTCATAATTAATAGTGTATGAGAGCGTTTTTTTTTGTTTCGTTTTTGTTCCCAGAAACGAATGTGGAGGAAGAATCGATCTCAAAGCAGAGACAGTGCCTGCATCGGAGTGGACCTCAACAGGAACTTTGATGCTAACTGGTGCAGTAAGTCCTCTTAGGAGTAGTTCACGCAAAAAAGTACTTATTTTCTATGGATTACATACCCCATGGAGCCTTGAATTCATGGAGATTATTTTTTATTATTGTATCTTTTGGTCGCATTCCTGAGACAACAATTTGTCAGTAGAAAATTGGTTATTTTTAGATGTAGAAGTTCGGTATCCAAAGTTTACTTGGGTAAAGGCACAAAATTATTGGCACCAAAAGAAGTTTTCAAATGTATAAAAATCCTTTGAATGTAGCAGATCTGCAAGCTCACAATGCGTTGAAAAGCATCATATTGTGAGCTTATAGATTGGCTATTCAAAGTGTATAATTGTATATGGAGAATAGCGGATCTACAAGCTCTCAATGTGTCACGTTGAGAGCTTGTATATTTTCTAAATGTAGAGTGATATAAAAAAGGACGACTTCGCCACTTTTCAACATATTTCATATAATTTGTCATAATTTTGTCATTTGTAATTATGATTAAATACCATAATGTTTTTCTACGCTGTGGGTAGTGTCCACAAACCCGTCCACCATGCAGTGACATCATCGATGGGGAATCCAAGCTATTAGAAACAGCACGCTTTCTTTTCCTGAAAAGTTGCAATGCGAAAATGGAAGCTATCGTTCTCACGATGATAAAAACCTAAATGTTGTTATTTATTTTTTTATCTTGTTTTACAAATAAAAATGATGTCACTGGAAGACGGGTTTCTAAACTGCCCACAACCCTCCTATGAGACATTAGTGAGGACCAATTACATGAAGACAGGTCGAAAAGTGATGGAAGTGGTCCCAAGTGGTTAAGAAATAAAACCTGAGTTCTAACTGTGTGTGTGTGTGTGTGTGTGTGTGTGTGTGTGTGTGTGTGTGTGTGTGTGTGTGTGTGTGTGTGTGTGTGTGTGTGTGTGTGTGTGTGTGTGTGTGTCTGCCACTCTGCGTAGCGGAGGGGGCGTCCCACGACCCCTGTCTGGAGACGTACTGCGGTCACTTCCCCGAGTCGGAGCCAGAGTCTGAGGCCGTGGCCAACTTCCTGCGCAGCCACAAGGACTCGGTCCAGATGTACCTGTCCATCCACTCCTACTCCCAGATGCTGCTCTTCCCCTACTCCTGCACCCACGACATGGCGGAGAACCACCAAGACCTGGTACTATGGGGCTATGTTTACAATGGGTGCATGTGTTTGGTACTTAACAGTCCTACAATCATGAGTCCGACACCCTGGCTAAAGCCCAACCCTACACCTATAACCTGTCGGGAGCCACGGGTTCGTTTTAACTCGCCATACTAATTATTAATTAAGTGTACAGTGGTTCTCAAACCTTTTGATTTCAAGGACCCCCCCATAACTCTGAGAGTTACACACCCGTACAGGGTGCATTTGGAACCCACTCAAGGACACTTTGAGACGCGCAGCAGTGTTTCCAGTGAGCCAACATGCACAATAGCAGCAACCTGACTCTGTTTGACCAGAATAGAATAGAGTTAGTATCATTAACACTGATTCTGCTTGACCAGAATGGAACAGAGCCTTCATTAGTTTCATTAACTGTAGTCTGTAAACTCACCGTCATCTGAAACCTCTTCAGACTCCACCTTAGCCCGTTGCACTTGCCGTAGCCTAGACGACTTTGCAAATATGGAGCTGACCTGTTCTGACATTCCATTTGTTGTTCTTTCCCTACCTGTCCTTCCTCTTCGTTGTCTCCCTTTTGACTGATACCTGTCCATTCAAACTCTACATGTGCCTGCCGCGCCGGCAGTTTTCAACAGGCCCGAAAATGAAGGCCCGGCCCTACCTGGCCCTAAATGGGCTGGCCCGAGGCCCTGCCTGGCCTTACTAATTGGCACACATTTTACACCCTACCCGGCCCGAAAATGTCAATTTTGTCCAAAGAAAAGTGGTTACATTTGTATTCTCTTGTAGTAACATTTGGTTACATTTGATTATTAATCTCTGGGTTACACTCATTGAGTTGAATTTACACTGTGCAGATTTAGGATTGCTTTTTTTTCTTTTTTTTTTAAGCTTGCGATGACCCAAGAAGCTGCCCAGAAAATCAGGAGATATTACCGGACGACCTACAAATACGGTGCTGGAGCTAGCACCATATGTGAGTATAGACCGCTGGTTCTCAAACATCTTTGTCTCAGGTCACCCCTGTAAAAGTCGTTTTACATCCACCCTGGCACGGCACCCCTGAATTACATTGTCACTTCATAGCACCTTACATTTATGCCATATTACGGTACATTACAATGTCAATGTTCCCCCCCTAAGATACAGTATGTCACAAGGAAAACTTGGGAGGATATGAGTTTCCATTTAGCTACTGCTGTAACTGTGTTAATTAATATGCTGAAGTATATTCTCTTCTCTTCTCTTCTCTTCTCTTCTCTTCTCTTCTCTTCTCTTCTCTTCTCTTCTCTTCTCTTCTCTTCTCTTCTCTTGGTCAGATTTGGCTCCCGGAGGCTCTGACGACTGGGCCTACAACCTCGGCATCAAATACTCCTTCACGTTTGAGCTGCAGGACAAGGGCAGATATGGCTTCCTGCTGCCTCCCTCTCACATCAAATCAGCCTGCAACGAGGCCCTGCTCGCCACCAAGACCATCGCTCTGAGAGTCATCGAGAAAACACACGCCTGATTTATACCAGTGGTTCTCAAACCTTTTCATGTCAAGGACGCCCAAATGGATATGTATCCATATCCATGTTCCATATCCATGTTCTGCCATCTGTCGATATAGACAGACTATTAACATACCAATCCAAAATCTAGTAATCGTCTTCGACTTATCTTCATCAGTAGTTGTGTGTAGGGATGTTAACAATTAATCGAAAATCGATTAATCACCGCTAAGAGATTATTCAATTAAACGTAGTAAAATTCTGCGGTTCTATCATTGGGCGGTTTTCTGTGAATGTAATGCTGTCTGCGGCCGAGGAACGCACATGTGGGCCGGTTTAAAAAAACAAAGTCCCCCCTCCCACCTTGGTAGCCACAGAGTATCAGTTTTTGCATGTGCTGTGACAGACAAGACTTTTCATTCCCAAATGGTCAAATAAATATTTGATTAAGGAATATAATAAGCCTTTTGTATTCTATTTGTATCCCAGGAAAATGTAGATTTTTTTTCTACATTATTGAGGGAAATTACAGTTCTCAGATTTTGTTTTAATTGTGTGAAAGTAGGGGCACTCTTATCGTCATACATCATCACATTCCGTGCTCAGCCAATCAAATCATCACATTCCGTGGCACAAACACACAAAGCTGTGCAAAGCCCCCTAAAAACAAAAAGGGGCGCTTAACAACTAACCGGTTAATCGATTGATAAGGTAAGTTTTTAATATCAAATTATCAATTATCGATAATTTGCATCCCTAGTTGTGTGTCAGTGGTGACAGCCATAACGTATATCCATTTATACGCATACACTTGTCGATAAACAAACAACGAAAAAAATAATACAAAAAATGAACGTAACTATATTAGACTAAATCAGGGATGGGTTGAGCCCCATGAGGGCACACAATTCTTTTTTGGTTTTTTCGTGTTTTTATCATCTTTTGGACCTAAAAAGCAAAATCAATGGCCAATGAAGGGCCTCAAACCCAGTACCGGTCCAATTTTGAAGTGCCCCTGGGCCACGCCCCCCAATGGCTAATTTGTCCCTGGACTAAATCACTCACTAATTGACTGACTCACTAACAGAAAATATAAATTCATTAATAGCCCTGTTCTTTAAAATTAATAATACATTAATGAATAGAACAACTAGTTTACTTCACATCCATTTGTGCCAGACAAACGGCACAGTGTCGTCCTTAAGTGTCGCACCATAAATGCAAAGCGGAACAATCTAAACTCCAGCTTGTGTTTATGTAATTGTGTATTTTATTCATTTATTGAACATGTATTTAATTGCAGCACAGTACAACTGAAGGGCTGAGGATAGAGTGTAATACTGTCATGTGTCCAGTAGATGGCAAAGCAGGCTCTAAAATGACTATTTCCAACCAGTAGCCAAGGAGTAAAACCATGTTTATAAGGGCTCCGTCTTTTGAGCTAATTTAGAACTTCCTGTCTGAGAGCTAGCTAATTTAAGACATCCGGTTGCCTTCAGAATAAAATAAGGTTATTTAATTAATAATTATTACATTACATTATTAGTATTATTATTACATTACAGTTATTGTAAAGACACACATTATGTTTCTGTGTAAAAATAAGTAATTAAATAACATCAAAAAGTTATCTAAATGGATAAATGCTATTCACTGGAGTGAATATTCTATTATATTCTAAAAACGACTTATAAATCCTAAAGCCTTGTTTATACTTCACTGTGCAACGGTCCTATGCTGGACAATAGCAGATATGCAAACTCACAGCACATCTCATTCAAGACACTGAACTTGCAGATCTGCCATTTTTGAACACACTATAAAGTTAACCATTTATCATGCTGCTCTACGTGGCACTGCATTCTGTGACATTAAACCAAATGGCATTTTCCACTCTATGACACTACTGTTCTACATTTTTGTCTAATAAAATAGGCTATTAATTTAATCAATCAAACTGCATTAACTAACAGAGATACTACTAACCAAGCTATCCATGTCAACATGCTCTATAGGAGTCTCAATAACAGGTATAAGTAATGTTTAGTAATGTTTAATGTAGCAGAAGAGGCCATTCATTGAACAGAGTTTTGCACAATTTTAACATCCCAGATCGATTGAAATATGAATCTACTGTGCTGTGCTACACCATGATATATTAAGAGTACAATAACATTCCATTGTGAATAAAAACCTATTAACCACAGTGTAATGCTAAAGGTTTCATCACAGGGCTGTCTGCTTCATGTAATATCATTAAAAGTGTTGTTGGTGACAGTTATATGAGTTGGAAGCATTAAGACCCATTTTAACCCTCAATGGCTTCCTTTCTGACAAATAACGTTATTGTAAAAAAAAAAAAAAAAGATTCACGCGTTCATATCATAGACTGTAGCTATTTTGCATTAGAAGCGGATGGGACCAAGGGACCCGGATGTAACGTAAGAGGACTACAATAGATTCCCGGTTAAATCTCGCGGGCGTGGCCTCACACCGGAAGGAAGTGCCGCCGCCCTCAAATACGGAAGAGACGCGTGGAGGTAGGTTTGGTCAGTGTTTGTTTGGAACGTGCCACGTCACCATCGCGGGTCCGTCTTCGGAGCAAGTAAGTGATTAAATGTTATTTAATACTTAACGCTGTTGTTGTTTGTGTGTTCAAACGTCTATCACTTGAAGTTACTTGTTATGATGTTTATATATGATGTTTGTACGAAACTGTAAAACAGTGTTTCAGTAGCCGAATGGTTAGTGTCGAAGGTTTATAAACAACTATGCCCGGCCTCAATGTTTACTAACCGTCGACAGTACCCACTCGACTACCGAAACACGGCTTTAAAGAGTAGTATTTACATATCTAAACACAACAAGTAACTTCAAAAGTGATAACATGTTTGAGCCACGGACCACCATTTCACATTAATAGACTCTCACAATGGTGGTCAGTGGCTCAAATGGGTCTGAGAGACTAGATGGCCTCAAATGGTGGTCCGTGGCTCAAACGCTGAATAAATAATCGACTAGAGGTGAAAATAGTATTGTTTGGTAGGTAAAAGGACAAACGTTCTGTGAAAATTGGCACGAAGTAACAAACATTCTTTGAAATTGGTGGGAAACGATCCCGGGCACTCATGTTAACAAAGCTCAGTCACTAACCACTATGCTACAATCAGCATTATATAATCAAAGGATCAAAAGTAGCAATCTTCTACATTCTCTAATTGTGTAGTTTTTTTGGAAATTAAGCAGATGCTTAACAACAATTGAACTATTGAGAGTGTAAAGATCTACTATTGGGGTCAATTTGGTTACCTAAATTAAATTGCTCTGTATTGTGACAGTAATCATTGCTATAGTGTGTGTTCAGTAACAGTGTTAAATAGCTCTATAGTGTGACAGTAATCATTGCTATAGTGTGTGTTCAGTAACAGTGTTAAATAGCTCTATATTGTGACAGTAATCATTGCTATAGTGTGTGTGTTCAGTAACAGTGTTAAATAGCTCTATATTGTGACAGTAATCATTGCTATAGTGTGTGTGTTCAGTAACAGTGTTAAATAGCTCTATATTGTGACAGTAATCATTGCTATAGTGTGTGTTCAGTAACAGTGTTAAATAGCTCTATAGTGTGACAGTAATCATTGCTATAGTGTGTGTTCAGTAACTTGCAACACAGCAGCCAAGTATATGCAGAACACATATACACGCATTTGACATAACACAAACAACAAGACAATTTACATACATAAAGACATGAAGAAAAGAGCAATATCCACCGCTTAGATTATCCTGTGGCTACTACAACTCCTGATTAAACCCTTTTCTATTTATTAAAGAGCTGGAGAGACAGGAATATTCCTGTTACTGAACACACACTATAGCAATTATTACTGTCACAATAACTTTGTACTTTTGCTACTGATGTTTGTGTGCAACATTTGAGCTGGTGTCAAGTCACCTTAATTCAAGTGATAGATTATATACAGGGGCATGCCATATGGTCTACCTGCACAGCCTTTGTGATTACTGGTAGATCACGATGTACCTTTTGGGCACCCCTGCAATACAGGATTCCTGTCCAGAATTGTTTTTTATTAAATATAGAGGGTTTAAGTGTAGGGTTTGTCATGTTGGTGTTCTCTATAACTTTTCGTCCTGGGCATGACGTTAAACTGTCCAGTGTAACTCCAAGTTACATGGGGTGGGTATGGTTTGAGAGTTTGTGATGCTCAGTTCTTTTTTTGCGTCTCGGTTCCTCAGGTGGAAGCTGCATAGTTGGGTTTTTGATGGGTTGGGTTTCAAGTGGCTGGTCGTTTGTTTAGATATTGAAAAGGAGGGGGGCGAGCGCGCTACCTTGTGGGAGGCCGTTCTTTTCGGCTTTCCATTTACTCCTCTGGTCATTTAACTGAACATAGAAGCGCCTGTTGTTGAGGAGGCTTTTCCTGACCATTGTGCGGTGTTGGACAGTGTCGTAGGCAGCAGAGAGATCTCTGAATGCTGCTCCAGTTATTTGTTTCCCCTCAAACCCATCCTCAATGTGTTGGGTGAGGTTGAGCTCTGTCCAGCACAGGAGCGGCTGGGACGGAAACCAGCTTGGTCTTTAGTCAGCTTGGTATCTATGAGTGGCAACAAGGCGTTGGAGTAGCAGCTTCTCATATAGCCTTGTAGGTGATGCAGAGGGAAATGGGTCGGTAGCTCTTTGTGGATAATGGGTCTATGCCAGGTTTAGGGATTGCAACCACGTTGGCCTTTTCCCAGACAGAAGGGATGGTTTTCTGTGCTATGCATGTGTTCAGCATCCCCACAAGCCAGGTCTTTGCGTTGGGTCCCAGGTGCTGTAACATTTCTGCCAGTAGGTCATCAATCCCTGCTGCTTTTCCGGGTTTCAACTTTCCCATTGCAGTTTCAAGTTCTTCTAGGTCGAAGGGTTTGGTTTGAGGGCTGGCTGATTGTGGTTGGTCTGATACCACTGTGCGATGGTATTCTCCTGTGGGTCGGTGGCGGTCTTGGTCACAACTGGTGGCCAACAGTTGTAACCAACACCGCCACCGACCCACATAGAATACCATCGCACAGTGGTATCAGACCAACCACAATCAGCCAGCCCTCAAACCAAACCCTTCGACTTAGAAGAACGTGAAACTGCAATGGGAAAGTTGAAACCCGGAAAAGCAGCAGGGATTGATGGCATACTGGCAGAAATGATACAGCACCTGGGACCTATCGCAAGGACCTGGCTTGTGGGGATGCTGAACACATGCATAGCACAGAAAACCATCCCTTCTGTTTGGAAAAAGGCTGGAGTAGTTGCAATCCCTAAACCTGGCAAAGACCCATTATCCCCGAAGAGCTACCGACCCATTTCCCTCCTCTGCATCACCTACAAGCTCTATGAGAGGCACTACAATTTCTGAACAGACTATATTTACATCAATATGTCTGGGTCCCCACCTACTCACTCAGGGTTGACGTGTCACACCTGCAGTGATGGGAGGGGCACCAAAATGTGGTATTTTGATTGTTTAATGGGGGCACTCCCTTAGTATAAAAGTGTATGTTTTGTGTACACATGACCTGATGAAGATCAAATGGATCGAAACGCTGTCAGTATTTCAACAAAGAACGTCTTTCTTATACCTGTGGTGTGCGGGCTCCATCCAATACCTACACCAGTTGTGATGCAACAGAGTTTGCTGTGACCGTTGTGAATTATGGGTGGTGTGGTTTTTGCCAAGACGGTGGATTGTGGCCCATGCCTTCCTGCTGTTATTTGACATGTTGGTGTTCTCTATATCTTTTCGTCCTGGGCATGACGTTAAACTGTTCCGTTCGAGAGGACCAGTGACCCTCGAATGTAAACGGCCACGAAAGGAAATTATGTGTGTGTGAGGTGTTCTCTATAGGTTGGGTTTCAGGTGGTTGTATTGTAGTAGCTTGACATTTCTTGGAGGGCACTTTCAAGGACAGACTCAATCTTCTGGAAGTCTGCTTGTTGGGTCGTAATGCAGAGGTTGTCGGCGTAGATGAAACGCTGGCATTAGGCATTGGGTAGTGGCTGGTCGTTTGTGTAGATATTGAAAAGGAGGGGGGCGAGCACGCTACCTTGTTGGAGGCCGTTCTTTTGGGCTTTCCATTTACTCCTCTGGTCATTTAACTGGACATAGAAGCGCCTGTTGTTGAGGAGGCTTTTCCTGACCATTGTGCGGTGTTGGACAGTGTCGTAGGCAGCAGAGAGATCTCTGAATGCTGCTCCAGTTATTTGTTTCCCCTCAAACCCATCCTCAATGTGTTGGGTGAGGTTGAGCTCTGTCCAGCACAGGAGCGGCTGGGACGGAAACCAGCTTGGTCTTTAGTCAGCTTGGTATCTATGAGTGGCAACAAGGCGTTGGAGTAGCAGCTTCTCATATAGCCTTGTAGGTGATGCAGAGGGAAATGGGTCGGTAGCTCTTTGTGGATAATGGGTCTTTGCCAGGTTTAGGGATTGCAACCACTTTGGCCTTTTCCCAGACAGAAGGGATGGTTTTCTGTGCTATGCATGTGTTCAGCATCCCCACAAGCCAGGTCTTTGCGTTGGGTCCCAGGTGCTGTAACATTTCTGCCAGTAGGTCATCAATCCCTGCTGCTTTTCCGGGTTTCAACTTTCCCATTGCAGTTTCAAGTTCTTCTAGGTCGAAGGGTTTGGTTTGAGGGCTGGCTGATTGTGGTTGGTCTGATACCACTGTGCGATGGTATTCTCCTGTGGGTCGGTGGCGGTCTTGGTCACAACTGGTGGCCAACAGTTGTAACCAACACTGCCACCGACCCACATAGAATACCATCGCACAGTGGTATCAGACCAACCACAATCAGCCAGCCCTCAAACCAAACCCTTCGACTTAGAAGAACGTGAAACTGCAATGGGAAAGTTGAAACCCGGAAAAGCAGCAGGGATTGATGGCATACTTGCAGAAATGATACAGCACCTGGGACCTATCGCAAGGACCTGGCTTGTGGGGATGCTGAACACATGCATAGCACAGAAAACCATCCCTTCTGTTTGGAAAAAGGCTGGAGTAGTTGCAATCCCTAAACCTGGCAAAGACCCATTATCCCCGAAGAGCTACCGACCGATTTCCCTCCTCTGCATCACGTCTTTCTTATACCTGTGGTGTGCGGGCTCCATCCAATACCTACACCAGTTGTGATGCAACAGAGTTTGCTGTGACCGTTGTGAATTATGGGTGGTGTGGTCTTTGCCAAGACGGTGGATTGTGGCCCATGCCTTCCTGCTGTTATTTGTCATTATGGTGTTCTCTATATCTTTTCGCCCTGGGCATGACGTTAAACTGTTCCGTTCGAGAGGACCGGCGACCCTCGAATGTAAACGGCCACGAAAGGAAACTGTGTGTGTGAGGTGTTCTCTATCATTTCATTCCAGACTTCACTGTCTATCTCCTGTGTTTTCTATTCATCTTGAGCGTTACACAGTCGTCTGATGTGCGGGGGGAGGTGCCGGCTAGCGCATAAAGGCACGGACGGGACAGGTGTTGTCTTGACCCATCCCGTGATGATGCGACAGGTGTCATTTAGGGCTGTGTCGACCAATTTGGTGTGACGTGATCGGCTCCAGCTTGAGCAGGCATACTCTGCTGTAGAGAAAGACAGGGCCATGGCAGTTGCACGGATTGTTTGTGGGTCTGCGCCCCACTTGGGAGTTCACTAGTTTTCACAGGATGTTATTGTGGGTGTTGACCGTGGCTTTTGTGTTCTCCAGGTGTTTTTTTGAAGAAGAGTGTCCTGTCCAGTGTAACTCCAAGATACATGGGGTGGGTATGGTTGGAGAGTTTGTGACCATCCCAAGTGACGCTCAGTTCTTTTCTCGCGTCTCGGTTCCTCAGGTGGAAGCTGCATAGTTGGGTTTGTGTGTCTTTCTTTTTCTGTCTTTCTTTCTTAGGACGGAGATCAAGGTAGACGCCATAGGAAGGCTCAACACTAGCCGATGCCCCTAGAGATCCATCCCAAAGCTTCCCTCAGGGAGCACAGCAAGCCAGCTAGCCAGCAAGCCTGCCCAGTCAGCCAACGCAGCCAGTCAGCTCCGCCAGTCAGCCAGTGTAGAAAGTCAGGCTGCCAAGCCAGAGCATATCAGCCCTTGCAGTCAGCCATTGCAGCCATACCAGCCTTGCTCAGTCAGCTCAGCCAGGCCTCTCTTGAGGCCTGGCTCTCTGTCTGCCTGGCCCGGTCTGCCCTGCCCTGCCTTGCAGCAACAGAACCAGCCTTTCTGGAAAGCCAGCCAGCTCAGAATGCGAGCTGAGCAAGCCAGTGCAGCAGCAAGCCCAGACTAGGTTACCGCAGCCTTACTGTGCAGCCACAGCCACTCAGTCTAGACCAGCAGGAGCTGGCCAGGCTCCAACCCTTGCAGCGCAGCCTTAGGCCGGACAGTCCCCCTGCCTGCACTTTGTTGCCTTCCTGGCCTGTCTGCCTGCCTAGGCGCCTCGGTCTTCCTGTCTGTCTGCCTTGGCCTGCCAGTCTGAAACTGGTTTAGACTAACTGCGTGCTTGCCAGCTGCGCTGGCTTGCTGAGCTCGTATTCTGAGCTGGCTGGCTTGCCAGCAAGGCTGGTTCTGTTGCTGCAAGGCAGGGCGGGGAAGACCGGGCCAGGCAGACAGAGAGCCAGGCCTCGAGAGAGGCCTGGCTGAGCTGACTGAGCAAGGCTGGTATGGCTACAATGGTTGACTGCAAGGGCTGATGTGCGCTGGCTTGGCAGCCTGACTTTCTACACTGGCTGACTGGCGGAGCTGGCTGGCTGCGTTGGCTGACTGGGCGGGCTTGCTGGCTAGCTGGCTTGCTGGACTCCCTGAGGGAAGCTTTGGGATGGATCTCTAGGGGCATCGGCTTGTGTTGAGCCTTCCAACGGCGTCTACCTTGATCTTCGTCCTAAGAAAGAAAGACAGAAAAAGAAACACACACACAAACTCAACTATGCAGCTTCCACATGAGGAAGGCAGGCAGGCACGCAGGCAGGCACAAGCTGCCTGCGTGCTTGCTTCGCCCTCCAGTTGCTGCTCCAGTTATTTGTTTTCCCTCAAACCCATCCTCAATGTGTTGGGTGAGGTTGAGCTCTGTCCAGCACAGGACGGGACGGAAACCAGCTTGGTCTTTAGTCAGCTTGGTGTCTATGAGTGGTATGAGGCGTTGGAGTAGCAGCCTCTCTTGTAGGTGATGCAGAGGAGGGAAATGGGTCGGTAGCTCTTTGAGGATGATGGGTCTTTGCCAGGTTTGGGGATTGCAACCACTTTGGCTTTTCTCCAGACAGAAGGGATGGTTTTCTGTGCCATGCATGTGTTCAGCATCCCCACGAGCCAGGTCTTTGCGTTAGGTTCCAGGTGCTGTATAATTTCTGCCAGTATGTCATCAATCCCTGCTGCTTTTCCGGGTTTCAACTTTCCCATTGCAGTTTTGAGTTCTTCTAGGTCGAAGGGTTTGGTTTGAGGGCTGGCTGATTGTGGTTGGTCTGATACCACTGTGCGATGGTATTCTCCTGTGGGTCGTGGTGGTGTTGGTTACGACTGTTGGCCACCAGTTGTGATGCAACAGAGTTCGCTGTGACCGTTGTGAATTATGGGTGGCTCCCTGAGGTCCTTGATCGCCATTGGGTCCAACAGTGGTCATTGAAGCGTGCACACACATGCACACATGCACCTACACACACAGGGGAACATGCGTATGCACACCTGGACCTTTAAATGAACAACAACACAAAAACTAAGGCACTGGTGTCGGACTTCTGGTTTACCGGAACGGGGTTCAACTCCCTGCAGTGCCCTGCTCAATGTGTTGTATTTCATTCATTGGTCCATGGTCTCAGGTCATTGAGCGGCGCGCTATAGTGTGCGATTCTTCATCATTGTTGAGGATTTTTTAAAGGTGAAAATCAAGGAAAAGCAAAAGGCTATAGTCCATGGTCACGGACCGCATACTGGTCAAGGTCATTTATACTGGTGAAGATCATTTACTAGTCTTCTAAAGGTCATTTATACTGGTGAAGATCATTTACTAGTCTTCTAAAGGTCATTTACACTGGTCAAGGTCAATTACTAGTCTCATGAAGGTAATTTATACTGGTCACAGTCATATACTGGTCACGGTCATTTCTACTGGTGAAGGTCATTTATACTGGTCAAGGTCATTTGTACTTGTCAAGGTCATTTATACTGGTCAAGGTCATTTACTAGTCTTATTGAAGGTAATTTATACTGCTCAAGGTCATTGATATTGGTCAAGGTCATTAAGTGGCACGCTATAGTGCGCGATTCTTCATCATTGTTGAGGATTTGAAAAAAGGTTAAATTGCAGAAAAGCGAAAGGCTAAAGTCCATGGTCACGGAGGGCATACTATAGTATGTTGTTTTTCTTTTTTTTGGTGGTGTGCGGGCTCCATCCAATAACTACACCAGTTGTGATGCAATAGAGTTTGCTGTGACCGTTGTGAATTATGGGTGGTGTGGTCTTTGCCAAGACGGTGGATTGTGGCCCATGCCTTCCTGCTGTTATTTGTCATGTTGGTGTTCTCTATATCTTTTCGTCCTGGGCATGACGTTAAACTGTTCCGTTCGAGAGGACCGGCGACCCTCGAATGTAAACAGGTGTTGGGACAGGGTCAGGTGTTGTCTTGATGCATCCTATGATGATGCCACAGGTGTCATTTAGGGCTGTGTCGACCAATTTGGTGTGACGGGATAGGCTTGTAGGTGATGCAGAGGAGGGAAATGGGTCGGTAGCTCTTTGGGGATAATGGGTCTTTGCCAGGTTTAGGGATTGCAACCACTTTGGCCTTTTTCCAGACAGAAGGGATGGTTTTCTGTGCTATGCATGTGTTCAGCATCCCCACAAGCCAGGTCTTTCCGTTAGGTCCCAGGTGCTGTATCATTTCTGCTAGTAGGTCATCAATCCCTGCTGCTTTTCCGGGTTTCAACTTTCCCATTGCAGTTTCACGTTCTTCTAGGTCGAAGGGTTTGGTTTGAAGGCTGGCTGATTGTGGTTGGTCTGATACCACTGTGCGATGGTATTCTCCTGTGGGTTGGTGGCGGTCTTGGTCACAACTGGTGGCCAACAGTTGTAACCAACACCGCCACCGACCCACATAGAATACCATCGCACAGTGGTATCAGACCAACCATAATCAGCCATCACTCAAACCAAACCCTTCGACCTAGAAGAACTTGAAACTGCAATGGGAAAGTTGAAACCCGGAAAAGCAGCAGGGATTGATGACCTACTGGCAGAAATGATACAGCACCTGGGACCTAACTCAAGGCCCTGGCTTGTGGGGATGCTGAACAAATGCACAGCACAGAAAACCACCCCTTCTGTCTGGAAAAAGGCCAAAGTGGTTGCAATCCCTAAACCTGGCAAAGACCCATTATCCCCGAAGAGCTACCAACCCATTTCCCTCCTCTGCATCACGTCTTTCTTATACCTGTGGTGTGCGGGCTCCATCCAAGGTGCCTTCCTGCTGTTATTTGTCATTTGTCATTATGGTGTTCTCTATATCTTTTCGTCCTGGGCATGACGTTAAACTGTTCCGTTTGAGAGGACCGGCGACCCTCGAATGTAAACAGCCACGAAAGGAAACTGTGTGTGTGAGGTGTTCTCTATCATTTCATTCCAGACTTCACTGTCTATCTCCTGTGTTTTCCATTCATCTTGAGCGTTACACAGTCGTCTGATGTGCGGGGGGAGGTGCCGGCTAGCGCATAAAGGCACGGACGGGACAGGTGTTTTCTTGACCCATCCCGTGATGATGCGACAGGTGTCATTTAGGGCTGTGTCGACCAATTTGGTGTGACGTGATCGGCTCCAGCTTGAGCAGGAATACTCTGCTGTAGAGAAAGACAGGGCCATGGCAGTTGCACGGATTGTTTGTGGGTCTGCGCCCCACTTGGGAGTTCACTAGTTTTCACAGGATGTTATTGTGGGTGTTGACCGTGGCTTTTGTGTTCTCCAGGTGTTTTTTTGAAGAAGAGTGTCCTGTCCAGTGTAACTCCAAGATACATGGGGTGGGTATGGTTGGAGAGTTTGTGACCATCCCAAGTGACGCTCAGTTCTTTTCTCGCGTCTCGGTTCCTCAGGTGGAAGCTGCATAGTTGGGTTTGTGTGTCTTTCTTTTTCTGTCTTTCTTTCTTAGGACGGAGATCAAGGTAGACGCCATAGGAAGGCTCAACACTAGCCGATGCCCCTAGAGATCCATCCCAAAGCTTCCCTCAGGGAGCACAGCAAGCCAGCTAGCCAGCAAGCCTGCCCAGTCAGCCAACGCAGCCAGTCAGCTCCGCCAGTCAGCCAGTGTAGAAAGTCAGGCTGCCAAGCCAGAGCATATCAGCCCTTGCAGTCAGCCATTGCAGCCATACCAGCCTTGCTCAGTCAGCTCAGCCAGGCCTCTCTTGAGGCCTGGCTCTCTGTCTGCCTGGCCCGGTCTGCCCTGCCCTGCCTTGCAGCAACAGAACCAGCCTTTCTGGAAAGCCAGCCAGCTCAGAATGCGAGCTGAGCAAGCCAGTGCAGCAGCAAGCCCAGACTAGGTTACCGCAGCCTTACTGTCCAGTTGCTGCTCCAGTTATTTGTTTTCCCTCAAACCCATCCTCAATGTGTTGGGTGAGGTTGAGCTCTGTCCAGCACAGGACGGGACGGAAACCAGCTTGGTCTTTAGTCAGCTTGGTGTCTATGAGTGGTATGAGGCGTTGGAGTAGCAGCCTCTCTTGTAGGTGATGCAGAGGAGGGAAATGGGTCGGTAGCTCTTTGAGGATGATGGGTCTTTGCCAGGTTTGGGGATTGCAACCACTTTGGCTTTTCTCCAGACAGAAGGGATGGTTTTCTGTGCCATGCATGTGTTCAGCATCCCCACGAGCCAGGTCTTTGCGTTAGGTTCCAGGTGCTGTATAATTTCTGCCAGTATGTCATCAATCCCTGCTGCTTTTCCGGGTTTCAACTTTCCCATTGCAGTTTTGAGTTCTTCTAGGTCGAAGGGTTTGGTTTGAGGGCTGGCTGATTGTGGTTGGTCTGATACCACTGTGCGATGGTATTCTCCTGTGGGTCGTGGCGGTGTTGGTTACGACTGTTGGCCACCAGTTGTGATGCAACAGAGTTCGCTGTGACCGTTGTGAATTATGGGTGGCTCCCTGAGGTCCTTGATCGCCATTGGGTCCAACAGTGGTCATTGAAGCATGCACACATGCACCTACACACACAGGGGCACATGCGTATGCACACCTGGACCTTTAAATGAACAACAACACAAAAACTAAGGCACTGGTGTCGGACTTCTGGTTTACCGGAACGGGGTTCAACTCCCTGCAGTGCCCTGCTCAATGTGTTGTATTTCATTCATTGGTCCATGGTCTCAGGTCATTGAGCGGCGCGCTATAGTGTGCGATTCTTCATCATTGTTGAGGATTTTTTAAAGGTGAAAATCAAGGAAAAGCAAAAGGCTATAGTCCATGGTCACGGACCGCATACTGGTCAAGGTCATTTATACTGGTGAAGATCATTTACTAGTCTTCTAAAGGTCATTTATACTGGTGAAGATCATTTACTAGTCTTCTAAAGGTCATTTATACTGGTCAAGGTCATTTACTAGTCTCATGAAGGTAATTTATACTGGTCAGTCATATACTGGTCACGGTCATTTATACTGGTCAAGGTCATTTGTACTTGTCAAGGTCATTTATACTGGTCAAGGTCATTTACTAGTCTTATTGAAGGTCATTTATACTGCTCAAGGTTATTGATCAATATCAATGACCTTGATGACCCCAAGGTCATTAAGTGGCATGCTATAGTGCGCGATTCTTCATCATTGTTCACGATTTGAAAAAAGGTTAAATCGCGGAAAAGCGAAAGGCTATAGTCCATAGTCTCGGAGGGCATACAAAAATGTGTGGTGCTATACAGGCCGTTCTGGAAAATTTGGGACAGAGGTTCATCGTTGGCATCCAGGGAGTGTGTGTGCAAAATTTGGCATCGACCGGGTTAATGGTGCTGGAGATTAGCTGTTAACAAACTGACGGACACACACACACACACACACACTCACTCAGAGTGCAAAACATACTCTATCCCCATGGCTTTGGCCTGGTGCCATACCGTTATTAATTATTGCCTACAATGTCAATTGTGAAATTACTTTACCGTTGCAATGCAAAATTTACATTTCAACGAATGGACCTCGTAAAACAAAACAAAAACCAAGGCACTGGTTGTGGTACTTCTGGTTTACCGGAATGGGGTTCAACTCCCTGCAGTGCTCTGCTCAATTTGTTGTATTTACATGGTTCATTTTTATTTTCTGCTCATTGTGTTGCCTTTTCATTGATGATAACCCCCAGGTTCTTTAATGTGTTTGCACTCCCTACAGTTAGGTTACCAAGTCTATTTATTTATTATTTCTGTTCACTAGAACTAGAACCAATTACCAAAGTAGGCTTTCTAATGACACAACTCGCCTTTGTTTTTATGTGTAGCAAAAACGTTCTTTTTATTTACGCCAAAGAGTAGAGGCTGGTCTGCATTCATGCGAGCGGGGAAGTTTAGAGTAACATAGCTCTAAATGAAACGCATTAGAGCTATGGACCAGAGCTAGTAGTCATAGCACTTCATGGTATATGCATAGTTTATATAGTTTCATTATAGATATATTAAACAGAGAGGACTGGAGTCAATTGGGTTATATTATGTTTAACACTAATTTGAAGCTGTCAAAATCTGACAGACTTCTGGCGGCCATGGCCACGCCCACCTTTTGGTAACGCCCACTTTTGGCCAAGCCCACAAAAAGGACCCCCCATGTCATTTGCCAGGCAGGCTCCACTCTCAGACAGATATTTGGCTCCGTCTTATGAGCTAATTTAGAACTTCCTGTCTGAGAGCTAGCTAATTTAAGACATCCGGTTGCCTTCAGAATAAAATAAGGTTATTTAATTCGTTAATTAAATAATTGTCAATGCCCCAAGGCACAGCACTTTTTTGAGCGTTGACCTCAGTAGAAGGTCTGCTGCCGTGAATTTTACACCTCTCCCACTTAGCGGAGAGTGGGGTGTGGTACAGGACATCTCCCCGAACGCGTGGGTATACTGCATCTACAAGTAGTACAAGATAAATTGAAACCATTGACACCTACTTCGATGGTTCAGTTGTCATCTATGCCGGGGAATTTAGCAGCTCTCATTCAAGCGTTTTTTCAAAATCCAGGTCACACATTTGATTGCAAAACAATCTGTGGTGTCACTCAACAACTAGTGAATAGCATCTTACTTGGCCTTAGGAATGCACAATGGGCCCAGGCCGTAGCGTAACGGTCTGGGCACCGGACTGGTAATCCAGTCGCAGTGTGCCGCGGGTTCGACTCCCGGACCCGACACGGCCTTTACTGCATGTCATCCCCCCATCTCTCTCCCGTTTCCTGTCAGCCTACTGTCTGTCCCTTCAAAAATCAATAAAAGGCGTAAGCCGCAAAAAAATATCTTAATAAAAAAAAAAAAAAAAAAAAAAAAAGGAATGCACAATGACCCATTAGATTTTATACACAAACTAGTAGTTTGGTTGAGTATGTGTGGTGTCCACACAGTTGTTCAAGCAAAACATACAGACATCTGTACATTCTGTGCCTGGACAGTTGAAAGCAATTAACAGAACAATAACGGAGGACAATTTGGAAGAAGATGATGATGATGTGGTTTTATGCAATGAAAGTCTAAATGACAATATGTGTGAAGCTATACCATTACCAATTCTAACATTTCTACAACAGACATCTGCTATCAAAAAATGTCACACACGGCTTGAAGAAGCAGCAGCGCAGGACTCAACATTTAGACGGAAACTTGAGAAATTCAATCTAGCCAACACATCAGTGTCATTAGTGTCTCAGAAATGTTCTAGGACAGAAGTATGCACCATATTAAATAGATTTGTAGAATACACACTTCGGTCTCCTTTCCTTGGAGATGACCTGCTTTGCCTGAAAAGTCTTAGTCTGTATAGTTGTACTCAATGTGGTGACAAGGCCTTACCATCTACAAAGAACATGTCACAATTCATAGTGCAGCCACTTGACGTGTCACAAAAAGGCATCTTAGACACTATTGCACAAATATTACCTGCTCAATCTGAACAATGTGAAACATGTCAGCAGGAAAAGAGCTTATCAACATATGAAGTAATTAACAGCCCACAGACCTTACTTCTCCTGTTAAGAGCTGGCACAAAAATTCCAAAAACGTTCAATTTATCCTGTCTGTACCACCAAAATGAGTATGCTTTGACCAGTATGTGTGTATTTTTCGACAGGCCACCATATGCGTCATTGTACATCCTTAAAGATCATAAATGGCATATCTGGACAAATGAATCGAATGACACAGCAGGCTATACCTTTGAGCTGATGCAAAGAACATCCGCTCGACAGCACACAAAGACAGTAGTCACAAGTAGTTTCTATGTCGTGTCATACGAGAAAATAAACAGTCGAGAAATAATCAAGTTTCGTCAGGACAAACAAATGCATAAATGCACAGACAGATGCAATCAACGCACACAAGTGACACCCATTCCAAAGCTAGAGGTAACTCCTTGACCTGACTTAGCTTGCGTAGAGAAAGTGATTTCATGTCAATGCCCCAAGGCACAGCACTTTTTTGAGCGTTGACCCCAGTAGAAGGTCTGCTGCTGTGAATTTTACACCTCTCTCGCTTAGCGGAGAGTGGGGTGTGGTAGAGGACATCTCCCCGAACACGTGGGTATGTCCAGATAGTTGCCTCGCGGAGGCCTCTTTGTCCAGTGTCCATTCTGGGTCCGGAAACGGTACTTTTTGTCAGCATTGACCCCAGTAGAAGGTCTGCTGCTGTGAATTTTACACCTCTCCCGCTTAGCGGAGAGTGTGGTGTGGTAGAGGACATCTCCCCGAACGCGTGGGTATGTCCAGATAGTTGCCTCGCGGAGGCCTCTTTGTCCAGTGTCCATTCTGGGTCCGGAAACGGTACTTTTTTCAGCGTTGACCACAGTAGAAGGTCTGCTGCTGTGAATTTTACACCTCTCCCGCTTAGCGGAGAGTGGGGTGTGGTACAGGACATCTCCCCGAACGCGTGGGTATGTCCAGATAGTTGCCTCGCGGAGCCGTCTTTTGTCCAGTGTCCATTCTGGGTCCGGAAACGGTACTTTTTGTCAGCCTTGACCCCAGTAGAAGGTCTGCTGCTGTGAATTTTACACCTCTCCCGCTTAGCGGAGAGTGTGGTGTGGTAGAGGACATCTCCCCGAACGTGTGGGTATGTCCAGATAGTTGCCTCGCGGAGGCCTCTTTGTCCAGTGTCCATTCTGGGTCCGGAAACGGTACTTTTTGTCAGCATTGACCCCAGTAGAAGGTCTGCTGCTGTGAATTTTACACCTCTCCCGCTTAGCGGAGAGTGGGGTGTGGTACAGGACATCTCCCCGAACGCGTGGGTATGTCCAGATAGTTGCCTCGCGGAGCCGTCTTTTGTCCAGTGTCCATTCTGGGTCCGGAAACGGTACTTTTTGTCAGCCTTGACCCCAGTAGAAGGTCTGCTGCTGTGAATTTTACACCTCTCCCGCTTAGCGGAGAGTGTGGTGTGGTAGAGGACATCTCCCCGAACGTGTGGGTATGTCCAGATAGTTGCCTCGCGGAGGCCTCTTTGTCCAGTGTCCATTCTGGGTCCGGAAACGGTACTTTTTGTCAGCATTGACCCCAGTAGAAGGTCTGCTGCTGTGAATTTTACACCTCTCCCGCTTAGCGGAGAGTGTGGTGTGGTAGAGGACATCTCCCCAAACGTGTGGGTATGTCCAGATAGTTGCCTCGCGGAGGCCTCTTTGTCCAGTGTCCATTCTGGGTCCGGAAACGGTACTTTTTTCAGCGTTGACCACAGTAGAAGGTCTGCTGCTGTGAATTTTACACCTCTCCCGCTTAGCGGAGAGTGGGGTGTGGTACAGGACATCTCCCCGAACGCGTGGGTATGTCCAGATAGTTGCCTCGCGGAGCCGTCTTTTGTCCAGTGTCCATTCTGGGTCCGGAAACGGTACTTTTTGTCAGCCTTGACCCCAGTAGAAGGTCTGCTACTGTGAATTTTACACCTCTCCCGCTTAGCGGAGAGTGGGGTGTGGTATAGGACATCTCCCCGAACGCGTGGGTATGTCCAGATAGTTGCCTTGCGGAGCCGTCTTTTGTCCAGTGTCCACTTTATAAAGTCCATGCACTCCAGTGAATAGCATTTATCCATTTAGATAACTTTATTATTATTATTATAAGGATTTAATTACTTATTCTTACACAGAAACATAATGTGTGTCTTATAGCATCATATAGCATCATTTAAATGCTTAATTTGTAGTTTTAATGTGCAAATTAAACTTTTTTTCAATACTCTAGAGGGTACTCTTATTTTGAAGAGATCGTCCACCGGAAGTCTTAAATTAGCTCACTAGATTAGCTCACTAGACGCTGCCGTTTATAAACTGGACTCTGTGGGACATAATAGATCAGCCTTTTAAGATTAATTTAAGACTCTCGTAGATCTATGTAGGCTATTTTATCCATTTTGATATGATCGATTAAACAAAATTTAAACTACGCATACCAGAACCAGACCATGCAGTTGCAACCCTTGGGACAAAACCGTTTTAAGGTCAACCACAACTCAATTTGATTGATTGATTGAAATCTTTATTAACAGTTTGTAGAATTTACAGTACATTTTAAGCACAAACTCAATACAAAGACTGTCAACTGTGAGTGGACGACCCAATTAAGCATTACACTTGTTTACAACAGGGTCCACATTGTTCAATTCATCAAAACATTTAAAGACATACAAACATTTAGAGACATACAAATAGACATTTCTCTGTAGGTAAAGAACAGAACAGGAATTCATCATATGGGAAGCAAAAAAGGGAATACTATATACAGTGAGGGAAAATGGGGTGGGGGGGTGGGGGGGATTCAGATTTTACAGAGGCCAGTTTCGAATTGCAGCCATCCGTAGGTGCCCTTTGAGAGCGGTTTTGAAGGAGTCAAGGGATTCACATGTCTTAATGACTGTTGGTAGGGCGTTCCACATTTTGGTGGCATAGGAGCGAAAAGAATTTAGTCCCTTGTTTGTGCCGAATCTGGGTTGTACATGGTTTGTTGCACTCCCTCTGGTGTTGTGGGTGTGGACTTCGTTTACATTAAGGAAGTATTTAGACAGGTACATGGGTATCTTGGTGGTGTATCGAATCTTGTGGACCAGACCCATTGCAAGATGCTGTACTCTGTCGTCGACCCTAAGCCATCCCAGCCTGTCAAAGTGGGCAGGGGTGAGGTGGGTTCGGGGGGTGAGGCCAAGTAGGAGCCTGACCAGTTTGTTTTGAGAGGTCTGGAGCCTTGTTTTAAGGGCCTTTGAGGTGCTGTGGTACCAAGAGGTGGATGCATAGTCAAAGAAACCTTGTACGAGGGCTCCTGTTAAGGTCTTCAAGGTGTTTTTGCTGACCAGTGAGGAGATCCTGTAAAGGAATCTTGTTCTTTGATTGACTTTTTTGATTACGTTGGTGGCCATTTTATCACCGGAAAGATTGGCCTCCAGGATGGAACCTAGGTAGGTAATTTCATCTTTTCGTGTGATAATATTGTCACCCACTCTAACCAAGAAGCCATCTGCCTTGCTGAGTTTACTATTTGATCCGAAGAGGATGGATTCAGTTTTTCCCAGGTGTAAGGATAGTTTGTTATCAGCGAGCCAGGTGCAGATTCTACCGAGTTCAGAGCTGAGGGTCTTTTCAACCTGCAGTTTGTTCCTGTCCGAGACCAGCAGTGCTGAGTCATCTGCGAACAGGAACAAGTTGCAGTCACAAGCTGAAGTCATGTCGTTAACATAAATTAGGAACAGTAAAGGCCCTAGTATGCTTCCTTGTGGGACGCCACAGCTCACTGGGAGGGGAGGGGACAGTGTTCCGTTCACCTCCACCATCTGTTCTCTCCCCTCCAGGTAGGATTGCATCCAGCTCACTGACGTGCTATCAAAACCAATAGCAATGAGTTGCATTGGTGTGCATTGGTTGACCTTAAACCGGTTTTGTCCCAAGGAGTTGCAACTGGTGTGGTTTAGTGGGACACCACATTGATTCCTCTTTTATGTTCATCACTGTGTGATGATATTAATCACTAGATCAGGGGTACGGGATAGGCAACCTTATATGGAACAGGTGCAACATTGCCCGGTGATCACTGCATGGGAATACCAGACGACATCACGGGCACAGACACTGGCATAAATGTGTGAGAGAGGTTTTTCTTTTAAAATATAATGAATATTGGGTCAGTTAATTCAATTAATGGCCGAGAATCTGCGAGATAGTTTATTGCTAATGATTATAACATTCTGATTTGAAAGAAAATATGCCTAAGGAGAAGACAAATAAAGGTTGTTAACTAAATACATGGCATGATGGCACTTGTGTCAAAACGTGCACTATTATAATGACAAACTAAGTCAGTCTGATGAGAAACGTAAATAATTAAGTGTCTCATTATTTGTGTTGGGAACGTTATTTATTTGGATATTTTATATAGAGAGACTGAGAGAGACATTTTGAGATCCTGGGTAGTGGGTTATGAGGAGTGGAGAAGTGTTCCACAGTACTTTTGGAGATACATTTTTAGTCATTATTTAATTAATTGGAAACGGTTTCTAATCGCAATGACATCAAGAAGGCCATAGTATATTTTGTTGATCAAATTGGTGTAAACATTTATGCTTCCATTATTATTATAAACCCAACAATAATAAATAACCATGCAGTCCAGTGACCACTAGGGTTGCCACCTGATGCGTCCCTTATTGAACCAATAAGGAACGCAGTTTGTTCCTTATTTTCCTAAATAGCCCCTACACGTCAACACTGAATTTAACAATAATGAACAAAACAAAACACAGGAAATATTAAAGTCAGCACAATTGTTCTAGCGGGAGGCACACACTACCTAAAGTAGCCTAAACCAGTGGTTCCCAAAGTGAGGTCCAGGGACCCCCAGGGGTCCTTGAGGGAGTTCCAGTGGGTCCCCAGCTAAATTATAGTTTGGAACCAAATGGACCCTTATGGGTCTGTAACTCTGAGAGTGTACAAATGGAACCAAATGGACCATCAGAGTTACATTAACATTGATTTTACAATATGAATTGGGGGTCCCAGAGATAGAAATGCCATTAAATGGGGGTCTGTATACTAATGCATGTCAAACTGGTACTTGAAATTAAATGGGTTGAGAATCACTGTGTAAAAATCTTCTCTTATGGGGGTCGCTGGCATATATTTTATAATGGGCTGCTGATGTTGTTATGCTCATTTGGAAAACAAAATTCTACTTCAAAAGTTGTGGATAGCATACCATATAAACAATAAGTTGAAGGGAAACTTCAACTTATTGCTTCGACTTATTGCTTCAACGTATTGCTTCAACGTATTGCTTCAACGTATTGCTTCAACGTATTGCTTCAACGTATTGCTTCAATTTATTGCTTCAACGTATTGCTTATTTCAAGATCTCAAAGATCTCAAAGGTGGCAACCCTAGTGACCACAGTCCACAGATAAGAGGTACTATATGTGACTCAGTATTCCGGATACTTGTGCGTGCGTAAAAGCTTTGCGCAAGCACGTCGCTAAAAACGCACTAAAAAAGATCTACAAACTATCAACGCGTCGCGAAGTGACGCGTTGATAGCTTGTAGATCTGTTATTTTCGCTACGTGAGTGGCAGCTGTGTGGATTGTGGGCGGGACAGGAAACGACGCAGACACCCAGCAGCAGGAGCCAGGGTTGCCATGTCCGCTTAATATAAGTGACTTTGTGGTTTGA
This sequence comes from Protomyctophum parallelum, assembly GCF_964188405.1. NCBI lineage: Eukaryota > Metazoa > Chordata > Actinopteri > Myctophiformes > Myctophidae > Protomyctophum > Protomyctophum parallelum. Next base: position 22,029,690 of record NC_139715.1, on the reverse strand, counting down.
GCTCGTTTTTCTACGTTGTCATTTACAAGCAACTTTAGAGGGAAAAAAAGCAGTTGATCAGGAGGTAGGGTGGCCGCATCATGGCAACCAGAAGGTTCCCAGTTCGATCCCGGGCTCCCCCAGAGTTCGTGTCGAAGTGTCCTTGAGCAACACATTGAACGAACCTCTAATTGCTTCCGATGTGCAGCAGCAGGATGGTGCCTTGCATATTTTACTCCACCTGTGTGAATGGGTGAATCGTGAATGTTATGTAATGATCTATGCCATGATTGCCATCAAAATGGACATCCCAATAAAAACCTGTCTTAAAATACTGGACTCTGTCTCTGTGATAGAACCACTTTCTTTCTATGGTTGTGAGATCTGGGGATCATTAGCAAACCAAGACCTCGAAAAATGGGAAAAACACCAAACCGAAACCCTACACACATAATTCTGCAAATCCATTCTCCAGATCCAGCTGAAAACACCAAATAATGCATGCAGAGCAGAATTAGGATGATACCCACTCATAATCTAAATACAAAGGAGAGCACTTAAATATTCAATTCTACAACCACCTAAAGGAAAGTGACCCAGATGCACTCCATTAGCCTGGGTTCCAGCCTGAATCGTCCATAACAAGGCACTCACAGTCTCACACACAACAAAACTCTAGAGAGATGCCCCCTAGGCCAGCCGGCCCCGGAACTCTTTGCACAAACACAGAGCCACCAGATAGAAAACCCATTGAACTAAGCCAAATTATGAAACAGCAAAAGGAAAGCTACCTGACACATTGGGAAGAAGCAACACAAAAGCAGAGTAAACTAGAATTCTATCTGGCACTGGACATAGAATACACTGTGGCAGAATACCTGAGCACCGTGACCGACGATATAAATGGTGCATTTATAGCGCCTTTATAAGCTGTTCACTCTATACCCCTGAGCCACTGCTGACTCAAAACATTGAAAAATCGTAATTGGTACAGACTCAATGAGCACAGTCTTGCAATCAAGAAAGGCTGTTATAGGCAGACCCACTGCACACAAAATGTCCTTAACCATCTGTCTACTCAGTAGACAGATGGTTAAGGACATCATGTTTCCACTTCATTCAGTAGACTCTACTGTACCAAGACAATAGAGACACAGACTTCCCACAGATTACAATCACCTGCACAGAGATTTTGAAAACATGACTAATGACAAAAAAGTCCCATATATGCTGGGCGAAGTACAACAATGTCCCCCATGTCCCTCACGCGAGGATATCACACTCCACGTCCTGCCGACTACACCAGACTGTAGCCAAGCCCTATTGGCATGACAGGTTGTGCGTTGGTCTGGCGAGTGGGAGGCCCGGGTTCAATCCCTGCTTTCCCATGGTTGATTTGTGGGGTGTATGATGTCACTCCTCTCTATATAACATGATCTTGTTAGGCCTAAAATGCATTCATTGTGTTTCTATAGCTATATGAGTCATTCGTGCGTATAGCTTTTTCTTTTATGGCTTGACCCCTTCTTATCGCTGCTTGCAGCTATATTTAGTATTTAAGATAATCTATTATCTTGGACTAGGCCTTTCCTAGCAGTCTTAAGTTTGACAGCAAATTCTGATTTAGTCTTAGTCTTTTGAACACACCATTTAGTTTTAGTCCTGAAATGGTATAGTCGTATAGTCTAGTCGTAGTCGACTACATTACATATTAATTAGTCTCAGTCAACAAAACTTTCTTTCCCAGTACTTTCCTACAGACCTGGTCGCTTGTTTCTCTCGCAACGCCCCACAACCTGGCAACGCCTCCCCAGCAGCAACGTGCCTTGCCTTCCAGCGGAGAGAGAACAGAAGAATGGATGTGTAGTGTAGTGTGGTGTTCTCCTCCTGCCTAACAAACATGAACACAACAACACACAACAACCTCATCCTGTACATCTAAGAAGGCTGTATATATTGGTGCTATTATTTTCTTGTCATCATCATCATCATCCGTGCTTTTATTGGTATATTTCTCTGGATCTTCCTCTCTCTGTCTCCCGGTGGGAACACAACAGACCTCCCTCCTATCGGATTCCCGTTTGGCTTGGTAAGTGGATTAGATCATTTTTCCCTATTTATTTTTTAATAACCCATCTCCCGTTGGCCTGATGTGTTGCTGTGCTCGTTGGGGCTGATGTGCAAATGGATGCGGCATGTGTTTCTTTTAGGAAAACTACAATGAGAAAGGCATGGCCTTTAATAGTGTGATAAATGCTTGTTAATGCCGTGGCAATCAGAGAGCCCATCCTATCCTCCCGTGGAGAGAAAGGAGAGAGACTGAGAGAGAGAGAGAGACATAAAGAGAGAGAGAGAGAGGCTTGTAGTGAAAAATAGATACTGTGTGTGTGTGTGTGTGTGTGTGTGTGTGTGTGTGTGTGTGTGTGTGTGTGTGTGTGTGTGTGTGTGTGTGTGTGTGTAACAGAACGTAAACATACGGTCCTCTGCTGCAAGCGACTGTTTGGAAACATTGTAACGGGTTGGCAAGCAGCTGCTTGAATGGGGGGGGGGGGGGGGGGTTTGTGTGTGTGTGTGTGTGTGTGTGTGTGTGTGTGTGTGTGTCAGTCAGAGAGAGGGAGAGAGAGAGAGAGTGCGGCCATCGGACTGTGCTTTCCTTGGGAGAAAGAAAGGGTGCGTCTGTCTGTCTGGGAGAAGTGAGAGAGTCAACATGAATGGTGATGGTGATGGTTGTTTTCTAGCTATGTTGGCTGAATGCATTTTTTGGGGGGTGGGGGGGTCTGTGACTCTGTGTGTCATGCATGGGGGGCCTTCATTTTTATCTTGTGTCCCCCCTCTCTCTCTCTCTTTCTCTGCATCAGACACAGAACAGAAGCGTGTAGGATCATTCATGGCTGGTTGCTCCAGTATAGTCCCCACCCTGTTTTATCACTGCTGCTGCCGTTTTTATATTAGCATCCTGAATGTATGTATATATTTATGATCATCATGTCCTGCTATTAAACAACCCTCCATAAATCCATTGTCATGATGCACCGAGGAGGTGGCATTTAATTAAAAGGGGCGAGGCTTACTCGGTCAAAAAATCCTCATTGATAATTTAACGGGAGTGTAGTATGAAAGCAATCAAAACCATTTAGCTTGCATTTGTTACACTCCCCTCATCATCTATGTCAATGTGACAGGGGTCTTCAACAGAGGGTCCGGGACCCCTAGGAGGTCCTCAGAGTTACATCAGGGGGTCTTCTGTTATATCTTTGTAGGCATAGCAGAGATGTTTTTTACATTAACAACTTGAACCCTAGCATCGCTATTCTGAGCTGAACTTTAGCTGAAGTGCTGCAAGGCTTTGTGAGCTTCTAGATGGGCTATTTTCGGCAAAGAGGTGAAGGGTAAAGTTTATTAATAGTATCGATGCTGATATTGCACGTTAACGTGAATCCGACATATATACACTGATGACGGCGCTGTCAAACGAGGCTATATGAAGATCCATGGTATGGAGTCTATGAAGAAGTTTAATCTGCAACACAGTTCTATAGAAATGATGTACTGGCGGGGGTCCCTGCTGTCACCAATGTGGATGTGTGCCCCTCTTCTGACCGACAAAGGGCCCTTTCTGCTTGTACCGCGGGCCTCGCCTCTAGTGTTGATGTGTTTATAGACAGACAGTGTTGATATGTACTGCTGCTACTAATACTACTAGCGCTGCTAAAGCCGCAGCATGTGGACGCCTTGAACGAGCTTAAATGACAGTTATCCTATGTAATCCATAATCCATTTAATGGCTGCCCTGCAACAAGCTACTGTCACACGCGCACGCACGCACGCATGCACGCAAGCACGCACACAATAATCAGATTTGAACTGGGGACCCTCCAAAACAATCATATTTGAACTGGGGACACCCCACCCTGACAAGCACTTGGAATTATAGGAGTTCCGAGTTGAGGCATGACATTTAGTTTAACTCGGTTCCACAGATAAATATTGTGAAAATAGCCGAACTACACGCTTGCAGATCGGCTATTTTCACAATGTTTGCCTCAGTTTTACGTCATATTTGGCCAATCTGGTCCGTATTGAAAAGGTCACTTTAGAAAATGTGCAGATACCCTGTATATACAGTACACTTGTTATACTGTATGTTGGGTTAAGGGTTTGTTTACTCTTAATCATCTGAGGACACACACACACACACACACACACACACACACTCTGGAGGTAGAACTAGAAATCCTTCAGCACTGGGAGGTTCCGCTTGGTTCCAGACGCTAACACTGTAAAGATAATGGCTCTTTACTTGACCGTAGGGAGCAAGGGTCATTTGTACAGGGCGATAGGACTTAGGACAGCCATGCCACTGTCTGTCTGGCTGCCATATGGGACCCATAGCTAAAGTAAACAACTCTCTGCGTGCATGCGTGCGTGCGTGCATGCATGCATGTGTGCGTGTGTGTGAGAGAGTGTGTGTTGTAGCCGGTCAGTCAAGTCAACTCACCGCTGGGCAAACTAAAGGACTGTATTTGTTTTTATATATCCTTATATTTATGTTCTTAAATTGTGCAGATACCCTGAACACACTTTGTTCACTGTTGAGTGAGAAAACAATGTTGCACATTAAGCTAATCCTCTGGGGAACCCCCTGCAAAATAATTTGTGGACCCCCCTGGGGTTGTCCCGACTCCCAGTTTGGGGAACCTTTGGTGTAGTGTATAGGGTGTTTTCAAGTGGCTGGAAAATCCAGATTTGTTTTGTTTAACGTGAGGAGGACAGACGCAGTTGTCGTGACACAAGCATAATGAAACGAAGCACAGAAGCTGTGAAAATAAGTCAGCCGTTCCTTTCTGTCGGCTCCATAATGGACCGTCTGTCCGTTTCCTCCGAGCGGGCCGGGCCTGATCTGCATCCACAAAGCAGCGGTGGCGGGCGGCAGCACGCTATTCTGGTTCTGTGGTGGAGAAAAGTACTCAACGTTTTTAGTAAAAGTATCAATACTCCAAATACTCTGTTACAAAGTATAGACGTCCTGTATTCAAAATGGGCTTGAGTAAAAGTACAAAAGTAATGCCATCAATATATGTACTTAAAGTAGCGAAAGTAAAAGTACTCACTGTCCCATTTCAAGTTTTCAAATGTATAAAAATCTTTTGAAAATAGCAAGCTTGTAGATCGGCTTTTTTCAAATTGGTTAATGTATGTTGTAATAATAATCAAAATCTACAAAGTACAGTAACTAGTAAAGTTTAGAAATGATTGTAGTGAACTTAGTAAAAGTACAATATTTGGTTCCGAGATGTATTGGTGCATGTACAAACAAAAGTAAATGGAAAATGGTAATGCTCAAAGGAAGTAGTACAAACACCTCGACATTGTACAGTACTTGAGTGAATGTACTTTACTTTCCACCACTGGACGACAGCGGAGTCACAGACAGCCCTAACAATGTGACTCACTGGCTTATACAGTGCAGTTAATGGCTTTGAAAATAACCACTAGCCCTTTTGGCCGGCACCCCCAGGCAGGCACATGCCTTAAAGCCTATTGGATTGTGTTTTGCGAGGGAAAAGACGCAGACGGAGCAGGAATCAGGAGTCGTGTTGCATCCATTGTCTGGACCAGAAAGAAAACGCATAGCGGAGACCATGAAAAATGAGCGAAGACCCTAGGACATTGTGGTAGCGATGATGTATTGTTTATTATCTTTTTCCCTTCCTTCACTTTAAAAGTAAACTCTAGCTCGGCTTTCCTGCGGCTTTGTGCGCAAGGGCTGAATGCACTTCTTAAGAAGTTAATTATTCAACTGGCTTGTGGAGAATGCAGGGGTTTCAATATTTATATTTGCTCGTGTGGTTAGAGTTGTGATGAGTAGCTGCGATGAATGGATCTATTCTGGAACTTGTGGTTGGTTTGCCAAATGAACGGCATGGTTCAAAGCAGGCCTATTGTTGTAATGCAGTTAGTTACAACAGCACGGAAGATATGTCCTGGTGATAAAAGACACGTTATTTAAAGCTCACTTAACTCATTACAGGCCCGGAGTTAATAAATGCATTAGTAGTCACAGAAGGTTTATATATCCAGTAGGATCGATCCCCCGAACCGCGCAAACACGCAGGTTTTCTCTGTGCTTCCACAGAACATTTTGGAAAAATGGAGAGCCAAAGAAGGAAGGCGAGATAACACGGAAGTCAACAGTACAGTAGTAACAGTAATAGTATAGACAATACCACGGTAAGTTTAGGAATACAATTAGGTTTAGGCATTATAGTTGTACTGTGGTTACTACTTACTTTTAGGATTAAAGGTTAGGTTTAGGCCTAGTTTTACTGAGGTTACTTTTAGGATTAAGGTTAGGTTTAGGCATATAGTTTTACTTTTAGAAATACCTGGTGGCGACCATTCTGTGGTTGCCGGATTTGACCCGGGGGGAACACGATTTGGTGACGAACGTTCTTTGTATTCGTCTACAGTGCATCTGTGGTATCACTCGCCAAAAATAGCTGATTTACAAGCCATCGGAGCACCTCGTTGTCGTCCTACTGCAGTAGTATAAATATATAAGTATAAATTCAGCTTAAGTGAACAGTGTACATGTCTGAGAAATCATGTCTCAGATGAAACGGCAGCAGCACTAACAATGGAACTCCCACTCGCAGTCTGTTGATGTATTAGCTCCACTATCTGGATGGCTGGATGGCATTCTTGGGCAGCCGGTCGGTCCGCCATTTTACTCCCGAACAAGATATTATCTTAGAAACTACTGGCTGGGTGGGATTCCTCTAGTGTCACCAATAACTAACGGGGAAGGCATCGGTGGCGTTTTAGATTTGAGCTACTATATCGTCTATAACCTCAAACTGTTACTTTTTAGTATTCAAATTCAAAAGCAGCAAAAGTAGCAGAATGACAAGACGAAGCGTGTCGCTTTGTGCCGCACTTCGAGCTTGAGGATCTGCTACGTTTGATGCTTTTGTGTGGCGCTGTAGTGTGATCAAGTAGGTTGTCAATTTACGGGGAAAAATATTAAAATATGGAGAAATTGGAGATAAGATTTTTCTGCCCGACAGCAACAACAGTATAGCAACATATAGGTTTCCAAGAAAACTGTTAGGATTTAGAAAGACATTTGGTAGAATCGGCCTCTTTGCGGGTTGAGCCAAAACAAAAAAAAGGCCACTTTTCACCCGTGATATCTCAAAATAGAATGGGGTGGATTGCCATGAAACCTGCTGAGCTCATTCATGCTCCCTGGAGGGTGAAGCATCCTCTGTTGCCTCGTGGCTCAAATCACACAACATAGCCGTCTTCTCTGCTCCAGTACACTACATGTATTTATGAGCACAGGTACAGCAGCATGAGACTGTACACTACGGGCTGCAGCAACAACAGACAGTACATGGTTTTCTCATTAATGTCTCCTTGTTCTTTATTTATTTATTTTTTGTTGCTGTGGACAAGATAAAAAAAGAGCCTCTTCTTCTTCTCCTCCCTCCCACCTGGCTGTCATCTGTTTCAGGTGCGCTTTATTTATTTGAGATGATCCGAGAAGGGATTAGATGAGAAGAGCAGTTGTCAAAGACATTCCAGGCTTCAGGAGTGATCCCTGGAGAGAGAGAGAGAGAGAGAGAGAGAGAATGCTGAAGACTATTCTTGATGTTTGAGAGGTCTGTCTGTAATGACCGATGTATGCCCTTTTTTATTGATTGAACTTTCAATTAACAGTTTGCTAAAGGTACAGAGGTATCATTTTTCCCGAAAACTGTTTTTGAAGATATCTAAATGGGTTAAACCTGCAGTCAAGTCAGTGAGTCGCGTGAGTTCCAAAGCTATAAAGTGTGACCGCATGCCCCCCCCCCCCCCCCCACCCACAAGACAACCCACTCCCCACACAAAGCATCCATCCAGGGGCCTGTGTGGTGTAGCTTACCCAGGTTGAGTTACCGCCCGGCGAGGCGAGGTGGGAAGGATGGCACTTCAAACGCGGCCCTTTAACTTAACACACCATCATAGGGCCGCCTGCCAGAGGGCACCGTGCTGAGTCACCTGATAGGGCCGCTGGCGGTGGGTGGGAGGGGACCACCGCTCCTCTGTGTCACCTGATAGGCTCGCTGGCGGTGGGTGGGAGGGGACCACCACCACTCCTCTGAGTCACCCGATAGGTGTCGAGGAATTCTGAGAAGTAAACGTTTAATACTATCCCTTATTATGGAAGTATAACTCTTCTCCATTAGCTGTATTCTGTGATTCTGCCTAAAGGAATAACGGGGGCCCGTAGGCTTTTCCGTCCAGTCATTGGTCCGACATGAGGAAAACGACCAGATTAAGGTTGGCGAACATGCGTTAAGGTTGGCGAGCGGATTAAGGTTGGCGAACATGCGTTAAGGTTGGCGAACATGCGTTAAGGTTGGCGAGCGGATTAAGGTTGGCGAACATGCGTTAAGGTTGGCGAACATGCGTTAAGGTTGGCGAGTGGATTAAGGTTGGCGAACATGCGTTAAGGTTGGCGAACATGCGTTAAGGTTGGCGAACATGCGTTAAGGTTGGCGAGCGGATTAAGGTTGGCGAACATGCGTTAAAGTTGTGCTGCTCTGTGGGACTGCTCATCCTTAGTGAGGATTCACATGATTTGTTTTGTATTATTATTATCTATTTTACTTCCTATACTGTTCTAAGACAGTATAGTGACTGTTTCTTCAGGTTGTTATCTGAGCTAAACAATCAACAGACACTCATGTGACATGTTTGTTTCCTATAGTTGTAGCTGTGGCCAGGTATAAAAACATGTTCAAGGAGCCAGACTGGGTTTCCATTGCGTTGACAGGTTCATGTAAGTTTTGACTCCTTTACTCGAGTAAAATCACTCATACTGTTGTCTGAATTATTGTCTTGCGTGCGTTATTCCACCTGGGTGTAGTCCTCCTAGTCCACAATTATTGCATAACCACCTGATCGCAATTATGTGAGATAATCGCAGTTATCTTTACATAATCGTCAGGATCGTGTCTGTATAAATGCGTTGAAAGATAATACTTTTTTAAAGTATTAAATTAAGCAATATTACACGAGAGCATCACTGAAGTGGCAATAATCACGTTAAACCACACCCTCAATTGCAATATTGCAATTCTACAACAGTTGCCCTTAAAACTAAGAAAATCGCTGAAAAAAAATATTTTTTTAATGACAGATGTAGTCACTACGACCACAAATGTCCCAAGAATCTAGCTAGCCTAGCCACCGAGTTTGCTAGCGCTCTGGGAAAACAGAGCAGCTGAATTATTTGTTTTGATTAGGTGGTGAATGATGCTGGATTGATCCACGGCTAGAAGCCGTTTCAACCAATCAGATTATATCCTCGAAACGACCTGTTTGATTGAATATTGATTTGTTGAATATACAGTAGGCCTACGTTATGTTGGTAAATTGGTACTGTTCATTGTCAGTTATTTCTTTGTATATTTAAGTTATCTGCACTGCTGAAGGCTTTGGTTTACAAAGTATGAAGCAAAAAGGGCAAACGGAAATGTCATTCTTATTTATATGTTCAATGCCCAAAACGCAATGAATTCGTTAAGTATGTCAATTAATCGTCTGCTAAAATGTCACGATCGTGACAGCCACACCTCTGTGTCTGTGTCTGTGTGTGTGTGTGTGTGTGTGTGTGTGTGTGTGTGTGTGTGTGTGTGTGTGTGTGTGTGTGTGTGTGTGTGTGTGTGTGTGTGTTTGTGCACGCGCGCACACGTTTTTAACCCTCGCCACACAGACACGTGGTGCCTGCCTCTCTCTCTCTATAGGTCCTTGTTCCGCTAACATTTTGCTGACCTTTCGGTGGAACAGCTGCTGCTGCCATTTGAAAACAAAGAGTACAAATGTCTGGACGCCAGGCCGTCTGCCTGAAGCCCTCCGTCGGGCCGGGAGTGCCTAGTCCCCTCCCTGTTGGCCTTTTCACGAGGACATGCCTCTGAACATGATTGTTCCGAGGCCCAGATAACGGTCGTTCATAAGGTGTGGCTGTGCGTCGGTTTCCGTGATTTTGATGGTGGACACAGCAGTTGTCCCTCAAGTTACCCACCCTAGGGAGGGAACTGACATAAACACTCATGGAGGTGACAGGTCCCTCAGCCAATCACCTTTTAGGGCCCCCGGCCCCCCCACGCCACTAGATGGGTGGTCAAGGGTCCTCGTTGTCCCGGTCCAGAATCTATCCATGCCCCAGTGCCCCGCCCACACTCAAACACCTGGGGTGTGTGTGTGTGTGTGTGTGTGTGTGTGTTGTAGCCTGTTTGGGTCAGGCAGAACAAGGGCACCTCGCTTGTCAGGTGCACTCAAGCGACATCTTACACACACACACACACACACACACACACAGAGAGAGCGCGTGCAACCATCTATTCTAGACCAAAGAGCAGTGAGTGCTGAGTGACCTACAACTGTCTCTTCTGTGTTTCATTCTCCCAGAGTTAGTAGGTCGCACACCCAAAATAGCCGATCTGTACGAGCCTGCCTTGCGAGCTTGTAGACTGGCTACTTTCGGCACGTGAGACCAAGTCAAAATCACCCGTATCATCCCCTGTGGTTGTCGTTGTTTTCCAGGTATTAACGCTGCGTTGTTGTGTTTTTGTCTCTGTGACCTGTGTTTGCGTCCTTGTCTCATGTGTGTGTGTGTTCGTTCACACCTGGTGTGGCGTTGCCTCAGTCTGTTTTGATCCCCTCTGGACCTTCTCCGTTTCGTGTGTGTGTGTGTGTGTGTGTGTGTGTGTGTGTGTGTGTGTGTGTGTGTGTGTGTGTGTGTGTGTGTGTGTGTGTGTGTGTGTGTGTGTGTGTGTGTGTGTGTGTGTGTGTGTGTGTGTGTGTGTGTGTGTGTGTGTGTGTGTGTGTGTGCGCGCGCGTGTGCGGCTTGCCTTATCCAGGTGTTTATCACTGACTTACTGATTTGTGGCAGCTGGCTGTTTTGTCACTGTGTGCACTCACTCCACTCGGCCCTGATGCGCCATCCTGTGAGAGGGTTATCTAATAGTCCAATAAACAGGCTGTACACTTAAAATTATGGATTCACAAGATCTGGCATTTATTGATTGCCCACAATTATCCCAAAGTTGAATGGTCATGTGATATACATATGAACAGCAACGACATATATGAAAGCAAATACGACCTGTTACATCACGAATTCGGATTCGATCATATCAGTCCACAGATTTGGGGGCCCCGCGAAGCGCAGGCCAGAGAGGTTGTCTGACCTGGAGAATTCTGACGTGTCACTCTCTGCCCAGACAATATATAGAAATCTCTCTGTCACTCCGTGACCTTGACTGCGCGCAGCTCAGAGGCACACTCTGAAAGTAATGGTAACTGCTTAAAGGGTCTACTTTACCCCACCAGCCCGCATGGACAATGCTTGCATCAAAAATGCAACAAACCAAACCATGCCATTGCGGTGATTGTAGTTTATCCAAGATTCAAGATTTTCTTTATGTTCATCTTACAGTACGTGCATGTACGCACATTTAATAGGATTTAAACAGGAATAATTATCCATTAGGATGCATGAAACAAAAGGAAAACAAATGACACATTATACAGTTAGGTCTATAATGCAGAAGAGAAAGAAAAATGAAAAGTAGCTTGATCAAAGGCAAACATGGACAAAGAAATACGAGACCAGGATTCTGGTCTCTAAACTGCCTCCCCCTGGCCAGCCGGGGCGCCTGATGGAGGGGAAAGGAATAACGTTGGAATAACGTGTTCCTTCCACGTGCTATGTCCAACCAGGGAAACTCCCCCCTGTTAGGTGTAAAGGAGCAACTTGGACACTTGGCATGAAGGAAGCATGAGTTAAGTCCGTTGCTCTCCCCTTGTCCCCCATATATGGGGACTAGGTTGGTGGAGGGTGTGTAGAGCCCAGGATCACATTAGATGATTGACACAGGGGTGAAAAATGGGTTACAAAATCGTGGGATAAAAAATATATATTAAAAAAGAAAATACGAGCAGCAGCAGCCCTGTAGTTTTTCTGGGTTTGTGCGTTTAGGTACACACCAATCACACGCTACGACGAGGTCCAATCACTGGTGGTGGCATTACTGACCATTTAACGGGAAAAAGGGGGATTCTGGGGATATAGGCAGGGAATAAGGTGGATGCCGACCTGCAGATGAGCCTCGCCGTTTTGAATGTGTTAGAATGACACGGCCTGATGCGAGAAGCTCCCTACTTCAGTCAAGGACATAACAGCGGAAATAGCAGATCTTACCAGCAGATCTCCAAGCGTGTTGAGCTTGGTTTTTAACCCATTCTGAACGGGAACCCATTTTGGTGTTGGCATCATGTTATGCTTTAGCTATTGAAAAATAGCAGATCTACAAGCTCATAGCGCGCCACCGAGTGGCGCGCTACGAGCTTGTAGGTCTGCTATTTTTGAAAAATCGAAGAACAACTGACATTTTTAGAATCTGATCTCAGGTCAGAATGGGTTAATCAGACCAGTGTGTGTCCAGTGGAAACCTCGTATGAATCTGATCTCAGGGTGGGCACACGACGCAGATGAGGCCCGACTGAAAGCCAAATAAGAGCTCCACTAAAATAAACTGCAGAGGAAGTATGCAGGGACAAAACAAGCCCCCCCCCCCCCCCCCATCCCCACCGGTAACCCGATACCACCTGACACCATGTGTCATGTCAACAAGGAAGTCCATGGCTTCTTGTTTTGGCGTGCATGCTCTTGTTTTGGTGTGTGTGCTCGTGGATTACCCAGAATTCTGGAGGATCAAACGTATTTGCATAATTTTATGGATGTGGGATCCTAAATGAGGGCAAAGAGTCGGTGAATGACTTTACAGCGCTAGACAGTTGGAGCGGGTTCAAATCCTGACTGGCCAGTTAAAGGACCACTTCACCACTTTTCAACCTATCTTCATATAATAGGTCCTCACTAATAATCATGATAAAATCCTCTCATCGTACGTTTTGTGTTTCTTTGTAAATGAACGCCCTGCTTGATCATACTGCACTGCAGCGTCACACCAAAGCATCAAAAGTAGCAGATCCACAAGCTCGAATACGTGGCCGCGGAACACGGTGCAAAGTGTGTCACGTTTTCCTTCTGAGCTTGTAGATCTGCTGCTTTCGCCACGTTTGAATTTGAATCCTGAAAAGTAACAGTTTTGGACATAATGTGGTTTCCACCCGACAGAGACGAAGTGTATTATTGAACGGATTTTCTTTTCCCCCTGATTTACGATTGATGTGGACAGACTGAAACCACACCATGGGACATGTGGACAGAGACTTTAAATACCGTGACGGGCGTGAGAGGTGCTAACACACACACACACACACACACACACACACACACACACGTGGGTTTAAACGTGGGCTTAAAGTCACATAAGACAGTCCATTAAGAGAGCGGTTAAGTTGCCATTGTTTGCCTTTCATCCGAGAGGGGATTTCACCGGCACACTGACGCTGTAGAAATCCGAGAGGAGAGGACCCCGACGAGCCGAGGTTCAAAAAGCATTTGATCCTATACATGTGGTTCCGTTATCGTCCGGACCGTCTCTCTGTGGGCATCGTGTGATTGTCAAAGCAAGCAGCACCTCATCCACAACACCTGTATAACCCCCCCCCCCCCGCCTGAAACCGATCCCTGCATCTGAGGGCCAACCGTCCGTGTAATGGAGGAACCGTCATGCCCAGAGGGGGGGGGTCGACACTGACCGCAGCTCCACAATAACCACCGTGGTTATTGCTCGTTTACTACGAAGGCTAAATTATATAATTGCGTAAACTGAAACTAAAATAAACGGAAACTAAACAGAATTGCATGCAGGACTTTGTGACTTTAGTGTGTGTCATGCATTCTTGACTCGGACGCTATCTTTTTCAGCTTCTAATAAATCAACGCTTTCCTCATTATATATAACCTGAAAAACTAAAACTACTGCGCCCCCTACTGGTACTAATAAGTCATATACTCGTGCTCAGGGCCACATAGCCACATAGGTAGGCACGACATTGCTGGTTGTAGGAGGGGTTGCACCACTCAAAAAGACAACTATAATAACTGTGTTTCCAACTGTCCTTATGAACTGATAAGAAGTGCAGGAGCAAGGCGACTACGGGGCTAATGGCGGAGAGATTGATTTATGATCTGCTGTGTCTGTGTCTTCTATTGTGACTGCACCGTGCCTTGCGGGAGTCGTAGGGAACACAGTCCCGCAAAGAGCCGGAAAAGGCCTTCTGTTGACAGTGATGGGTCCTGTTTGATGGACAGACAGACAGACAGACAGACAGACAGACAGTATATAATGGCTCTTTGTTGTCGAGTGCTTCCTACTGGGAACACATGTCTCAGTGCGGAGGCTAGCGAGGCGCTAACTCAGAGGAAATGTTAACCCATTCTGACCTGAGATCAGATTCTACAAATGTCTTCTACATCCTGACAGCTTTCTGAAAAAGCTGTGTGTCTATGTCAGTCGTTCTTCGTTCTTCAAATTTTCAAAAATAGCAGACCTACAAGCTTGTAGCGCGCCACTCGGTGGCGCGCTATGAGCTTGTAGATCTGCTATTTTTCAATAGCTAAAGCATAGCATAATGCTAACACCAAAAGGGGTTCCCGACCCAAAATGGGTTTCTGAGAGAGAAATGAGCAACTAGATCAGAAGCGACAAACACATTAAGCACTTTAGTTCAAACCTGTATCATGCATCGGGTGTTTGAAAATAGCTGATCTACAAGCTCACAGCGCATCCCGTTGCGTCACGTTCACTTTGGGAGCATTTTAACAACAGCACAACTCTGGTACGAGGGTCCCTTCTCTCTGGCACAAACTGTTTTCAAATGGGCATGAGCAGACATGGCAACACTGACGTGTATGTGCTGTCTGCCACACACACAGCAGCTTGGAAAATATGCATTATTGACTGGGGGGGATAAATGGGCCTTCCAGAAGAGGGATGGGGAAGAATTTACTTGCTACTTTACAGATTGCTTTCAGTCGCTCCATTTTGCATCCCTGATTGGATTAAGCCCACCCAATGCTTACGTCAGGGCGTTCCAAATGGCTCCTGCCAACAACAGATATAAAAAAAAACACTTTTCTTTAAAGCGTGGAGGAGGAAAGCTCTCTACAACTATTTATTTATTTAGTTGATTTGCACAACAGAACATATGCCAGTATACTTACACATACATAATATATAGCCTATTACTTCTTTACAATAGAAAGATGACCGATGGTTAGTTAGTTTTAACCTAGCACCCAGGGAGGCTTTCCAGCGTTGAAGCACTCGGCCCTAGTGGTTAGAGCGTGAACTGCGTGGATTCATGACCGGGAAAACCCTGTGCAGCTGGGCTTTGACATTGAGCGCTCGGTTGCACTTCCGCCAAAATGTGGTGGTCAAATGCGGAAGTAGAAGGTTCTTCCGGGTGCTTAAAACGCCACTGAGCAACTTCCACTGAAATGAATAGCGGGTGGGGGGGCTAAGTTGGCTAACGCTCCGGTTCAGTCTCTATCCTTTTATTACTGTATGGTTTTAAACAACTATACTAGGCCTGGTGTACTGTACTGCGGTCCAACATATGATCTCTGGTTCTTCTCCTGAGCGACATCTGACCCTAAATGACCCCAGCTTGTGTGTGACCTCCCCCAAAAAGACCACTTTCTTTTCACTCTACTCTCCCCCTCGCATCCCAGATCTGCTGCTGCGCCATGGAATCTTAGCAGGTGTGTGTGTTCTCCGTGGCCGCGAACCCCCATCTGATCTGAACAAAGTTTTGTGCCAGGGCCAACCAGAAGAGAAGATTTGTGTGAATAAACGTTTTCCAGATTCCAGGTGTATAAGCTTGTAGATCTGCTATTTTTGAGAACTATACTGTTCTAAATCCTAAGAGTTTTCTGAAAAAGTGACTTTAATTGAAACAAACAAACACACACAGGTCCAAGCGTGCAGTGTTAATTTAACTTAAGACGGAGCTGTGCATTTTTCACACTAAAGCTAAGCTAACAGTGTGCGGGTCTCAAATAGACTGCAGTGTTTCTCCTCTCCGCAGCCCACTGTGAAATGCCTCCTCCGCTGTGTGCTGACCGTACGTCCTGCCCCCACATGTGGACCGTCCCGCTCGGACGACCCCGCGGTTTGTGTGTAGTGCTGTTTTCCGCTCGCTGACCTCGGGGTCAACATTCCTCCCAAATCCGCCAAGGATCCCGTCTTTTATCCCACCAGTATACAGTGGGGTTCCCGCAAACAACATGTGAGAGCCAGTGTTGCCACGTATGCTTATTATCAGCCACTGGTTTTTTTTTCTCCCCTTGCTTGCTTGCTGCTTGGTCTCATTTCTATAGTGTAGTTGCTTATTTGGGGCTTGCTGTGTAAATGTTGTTTAAACCCAGTGGTTCTTCTCAAATATTTTCGTGTCAAGGAATCCCAATTGAATATATGTATTTGTCTGCAGACCTCCCATCCGAAAATGTTTTATGCCAGGGACACCCTCCCCCCCTCCCCATAGGTACAAGATGAGCGTTGTTAAATGTTTCAAAAGGATTCTACTCTTTTCTCACATTTTCTTCAAGATTCTTTTTGAAAAGCTCACATGCTTGTGTGAGCTTGTATCGGCTATTTTTCAAATAGCCAATGTATACTAGGTTTAAAGGGGCTTGTGTATGTAGCCTATAGTCGCTTCTTCTGGGCTTGTTTTCATAGACCCGGTTGCTTGTTTCTCTCTGAAAACAGCAGTGCGTGAGGCCCTTCTGGGTCTCCATGGAGGTCTGTGTAACGTCACAACACAGAACACACGCCAGTGCTTCTTAAATGTTTTAATTTCAAGGACCCCCTGAACTCTCAGAGTTACACACTCGTCTGTTCCCCGAGGGTCCCTGGACCCCACTGTCCTAGATTTTATTTTTTATTACACACCATATCGGATCGGTACTATACTCTGTATCGACTGATATCGACTGATTAACTCATTTTGTGCCTATAGGGTGACTTGACTTGTGCCTCCGTTTTGAAATGTGTATAACATTTTCAATGAATCGATCAATACACAGGTCGTGAGTATTGGAATCGGTATTGCTGCATCTCTAGTCCTCGCTCTGAGAAGACTTTGAAGTCTTGACTTATAGACCCCATGCAGCACACAGTTAAATAATGTTCTCCATTTGTAACTCTTGAGAGGGTTGTACCATGGTATAACCCCTATAGTGCGTCGCAGTCCCGCCCCCCGTTCAGAACGACGAGTGGCCCAGGAAATGATTCTCCATTCATTTTCTCCATAGGCTTTTCAAAAAGTATTTACATAAAGACGGTCACGCCGCGGACAAAGCCAACTCGGATCGTGACAAATCATGACAACAAACACGATATTTTGTGCCGATCAAATGATTTGAAAGAAGAAAATAAAGGCAGGATACAACACTTATTTGTTTTGTTTTTCTTCTTACTAATTATTTGATCGGCCCAAAACATTGTAATTATTGTCATGATTTGTCACGATCCGAGTTGGCTTTGTCCGCGGCCTAACCGTCTTTAAACAAATACTTTTTGAAAAGCCCATGGGGAAAATGAATGGAGAATCATTTCCTGGGCCACTCGTCGTTCTGAAAAGGGGGCGGGACTGCGACGCTCTATACGGGTACATCTTGTACACCCTCAGAGTTAAAAAGAACACTCTGGTGGTATTTTTTATTATCTTTTTTTTTACTGTGCGAACGGGATACCGGCCAAAATGTGTGGAAAATTGATTCCAGACTTCAGAGGATCTGAGGAATCTGGACTTGATTTAGTCAGTTGTCAGGCCCTTGAACTGTGGTCCCATAAGGGACGGTATAACACTGCATGTAAGCCCTGTCGCCTATACACGGAACACCAATCAAAGTGCACTCCTCCTCCGCTCTGTAAACACACGCTGGTTCTCTGGACTCTACAGCAGGGCTAGTGATACACATCAGGGAGAGGCCTTGTGTGCAGTTGTCCCATTCTGACCTGAGATCAGATTCCAATGTCTTCTACATCCTGACAGTTTTCTGAAAAAGCTATGTTTCTATGTCAGTCGTTGGGGTGTTGGGGTCCCCGGAAGTTCCCAGGCCCACAGGAACGCGTGCCCAGGGCGCCGGCCCCGCTTCCGGCGAGCCACCCCGCCTCCAAAACTGTCCAGAAATGACAGAGTTACAGTGCGGGGGTCCCCCAGGTGGTCCCTCTACTGTACTGTACTGTACTGTACTGTCACACCCGAAATCATCATATATACAGTTAATATGTGTCTGTATGTTAGGCTGTGCAACAGTGACACTTGGTGGTGAAAACCAACCAAACGCTATTTTCGTGCTCGGACACAGCCAGCCAGCCATGGACACAGCCAGCCAGCCATGGACACAGCCAGCCAGCCAGCCAGCCAGCCAGGGTCACACATAGCTGTCTATAGGAGTGGTTTCACCACTCAAAAATACAGTGCGGCATACATCTCTCCCCGACGTACTCCATATTAAAGTTCTCAGTCGCCTCCACCACTGATTGCAACCATTTGGATCCCATAGACGCCTGGAAGCACGTTGCACAGTGAAAACAGCCTATCTACAGGCTCTCGATGCGTCACAGACACATTTGTAACACGAACAGAAGGGGAAAAAATCCAGCATTACAACATTGTTGTTCCTTCGAAAAATGAAATAGAAATAGAAAATTAAAAAATATATATATTGTTAGGGTTAGGGTAGGGTCTGATATTTATTCCTGTAAACCATGTTGGCTTTTATAGGGCCGACAGTCAATCCTGTAGGTGTGTCTTCACCTCGATTTAAGTTCAACTTCAGAAGCATCTTCCATAAAGTCTTAAAAGAGTCACGGATATTTCATGCTTTTGTATACAAGCCGTGGTTTTCTCAGTGCTGGTCGGCACTGGCAGTGTGTGGAACAGCAGGAACAAGTATATTACTACTAAAACATCATAATGTCACATAATGTGTTAATTAATTATTTAGGAAACAGCACTAGTAGTGTGTGGGTGTGTGTGGGTGTGGGTGTGGGGGGGGCAGGCTCCATTCACAGTCACAGTAGGACTTGGTCATACAAGCCATTTTCAGCCGTGGGATTTTATTTAGCTTTTTTGCCCCCACCCCCCAATTCACCCAGTTCAAAGTCATCTGGTTGGGGAGGACACAGCTGGGCGGGGTGAGCGCCCGGCTCCCTCTGGAAGCAGCGGCATGCGGCGACGAGAGAGAAGAGAAGGAAAAAAACACGATGAGAAAGTTAAAAAAGCCAGCGAACGAACGAGAGGTTTCGCCTGGTGGAAGAAACCACCAGTGGTGGAAAGTACATTTACTCAAGTACTGTATTTTTGAGGTATTTTTTTTGTGTGCTTTACTTTAGTATTCCCAATTTCCAATGCCTTCAAAATGTGGTACTTTTACGTTTACTTACATTTACTTGAAAACTGTACTTACTACTAGTTACTTTGTAGATTCTGATTATTATTACAAAACATATTCTGCCATTTGAAAATAGCTACAAGATCACAATGCGTCGCACTTGTGAGCTTGTAGATCTGATCTGATATTTTCAAACGATTTTTATACATTTGAAAACTCTGCATAATGACTCCGTACTTTTACTTTTGGTTATTTTACTCAAGTACATTTAAAATTCTGGACTTCTACTTCTAACGGGAGCATTTCTGTATTGCAGAATTGATCAATACTTTTACTTAAGTAAAACATTTTGAGTACTTTTTCCACAACTGGATGAAACCACAGTGTGGAGGGAGAGGTCACCACCGCCCAACATCCATGAGGTTTTATTGGTTTGTGCACGTGTGTGTGTGTGCATGCGTGCGTGCGTGCGTGCACAGAGCAAAACAAGCCCACCAAAGTGACGGTCGCGTTACAGACACTGATACACATATCTGTTCGTTTTAGCAGTCATAATGTTGGTGTGTGTGTGTGTGTGTGTGTGTGTGTGTGTGTGTGTGTGTGTGTGTGTGTGTGTGTGTGTGTGTGTGTGTGTGTGTGTGTGTGTGTGTGTGTGTGTGTGTGTGTGTGTGTGTGTGTGTGTGTGTGTGTGGTGGGAAGGGCCAGGGCGGGGCAGAGGGAACACTGTTGTGGACTGATGTGTGCAGTGGTGCCAGAGTTTACGAGAGGAATAAGAGCAACCATGGTCTATGAAAACAAGCCAAAAAAAGGGCACTTTGAACCTCTATGCATTGAAAATAGCAGACCTACAAGCTCAGCGGAGGATTGGAATTGGGCGAGAACCGGAAAGAGTGTGCATGCAACGGGTTCACGGGGTTCATGAGGAGAACAGGAGGAGGGGGGGTACAACAAGCAGCGCTGCGTGAGCCCACCGCAACGTCACCCCAGAGAATGACGGCTCGGAAACATTGAGGTCATCCTCGGCCCGTTTTCCTCCTCTCCGCCGACATCTGTGGAAGAAGCCAGTCAATTCAAAGGAGCTTTATTGGCATGAGAAAACATACGTTTGTGTTTTTAAAGGATAGTCGTCCTTTAGGGTCGTTGTATTCCACTGGCGAACATTGTTTTATCGCAACATCTCGCTGCGGTTTTCGCACTTCTCCATAGTCAGTCAGTCGGTAAGTCTTGCCGCGCTGCGCTGCTTCACATGGTCTATATAGGCTGTCTGCATGCTGGCCGGCCTCTCCTGTTTCAAATCAACTGGCTGCCATGTAGGACACAGTCTGAGCTAGAAACGGCACCATTGACCTGTAAAGAGCTGCAAAAAAAATGTGTGTCTACATGGCGTGCGTGACTGCATGCGTGCGTGCGTGTGTGCCTGCCACACGTATTACATAATCGCCCTAATCGCAATTATTTGAGATAATCCAATCTCAAAGTGAATATATACATTAAAAATGAATAAAGCTATTCACGCAATTCACGTAAAATGTCATAATCATGCCGGCAGGGCACTGTGTCTGTGTCTGTGTGTGTGTGTGTGTGTGTGTGTGTGTGTGTGAGTGTAGTGCACAGTATGTGCATGCATGGCAGCAGCAGTAGTAGAGTAGACAGGCAATCTCTCTTGCCAGATCTCATTGACTAATACCCTGGCAGCGCTGCCATGGCTAACGGGGGGTCCCTGGTGCTGCGTTGGGCTGTAGTAGTAATCTCTCTCTCTCTCTCTCTCTCTCTCTCTCTCTCTCTCTCTCTCTCTCTCTCTCTCTCTCTCTCTCTCTCTCTCTCTCTCTCTGTAATGTGTGCGTGCTCCAGTGACCTCATCTCTCCAGTGACTATACTCCTGATTGGTTAGACAGACCTCCACGTGCCACGCAGGCCAGTCAGTGATTGGTCAGACCTCCACGTGCTACGCAGGCCAGTCAGTGATTGGTCAGACCTCCATGTGCTACGCAGGCCGGGCCAGTCAGCAGAGACCGCCATGTCCGTCTGGCACTGCAGTGTCCCCCCCCCCCCCCCACACACACCCCCCGCTGTGGGCAGATGGGGGTGCGAGGGTGTTTGGGTGAGGGTCCATGGAGGGTTCAGAGTCGGCAAGCTTGAGGGACACATAGGGTAGGGTGTTTGGGTGAGGGTCCATGGAGGGTTCAGAGTCGGCAAGCTTGAGGGACACATAGGGTAGGGTGTTTGGGTGAGGGTCCATGGAGGGTTCAGAGTCGGCAAGCTTGAGGGACACATAGGGTAGGGTGTTTGGGTGAGGGTCCATGGAGGGTTCAGAGTCGGCCAGCTTGAGGGACACATAAGGTTTGGGATCCGGAAGAAGTGGAGGAACCAGAGGATCTGTTCCATCACATTTTGGAACCGTTTTCTGGGAAGTGCTTTTATCTACGCTGTCAGAGCTGGTTATGTGGACTTCTCTGCACGGATGGATCATTACTACTACTCGCTACTCACTTAATCTCACTCAAATATATATTTTTTTTTTGCTGCGACGCAAAACTGGCGGCACTGTTTTTCTGACTGACTGACATTCTTCTTCCTTCCTTCCTTACTTCCACGGAGTCACATGGGCGTCAGTTTCCAATAGGAAACGTGCACGTGTGTCACGTGATGTGACACAGGATTTCTGGGTATTGTAGTTGAAGTTTATGCTCACTACTCTATACAGAGCTGTGGACCGAATTAATCTAAACATATTAATAAAAAACGTCGTAATCTGAGTGGCCTCGGGGGCACTAGACGCCTTTTCACGTGGTAATCTGGCATTTCTATCTCTGAGACTCCAATTTATATCGTAAAATCAATGTTAATTTAACTCTGAGGGTTCCATTTGTACACTCAGAGTTACAGAACCATAAGGGTCCATTTGGTTCCAAACTATCATTTAGCTGGGGGACCCCCTGGAACTCCTTCAAGGACCCCTGGCGGGTCCCCGGACCCCACTTTAGGAACCACTGTCTTCGAGGGAACGTTTCACATATTCACCTAGCGTAGTATTAATGGGTGCCGTGCCCGTGGTGGATGATGCAGGAGTGACCTGAGCACCCCAAAGAGTTTGAGAACCTCCGGTTTAGACGGAGCTAGGTCGCCTGAAACCAGGAGAACTTCTGTGATCTGTAAACAACACAAGAGAGCTGTTCTGTCATATCCGCTGCTCTGAAAAACCTTCCTTAATTATTGTGGGAAAGGCGTGTGCGTGTGGTTGTGTGTCTGTGTGTATACAAACTGATATGCTACTGTGAAAGAAACTGTGTGTGTGCGTGCGCGTGTGCGTGCGTTTCATTGCCCCTAAAGCCCATGGGCAGGCGTCCAAGGGGACCTCCACTGGTCATCGTGGGAACATTCCTGACACTGCATTATTCCATAATTCCCTCCATGTGTGGCTCCGCTCCCCATGGCACGGAGCGTGGAGAATCACACCAAGGAGCAGCGTTCAGCTTCTTGTAATCACAACCAGACCTGTGTGTGTGTGTGTGTGTGTGTGTGTGTGTGTGTGTGTGTGTGTGTGTGTGTGTGTGTGTGTGTGTGTGAGAGACATCGGTGAAGTTGCCCCTCATATAGCGTCGTGTTAGTGAGTTGTTGTATTCTGTATAGCAGAGGTATTATTTTATTTACACCCCTGGCTGTAAATAATGTTTTCATCCACAGCACCCCTAAATGACATTGTTACTTTGTAGATCCTTACATTCATGTCATTTTACGGTACATAGCCTAAACATGTAAATCTTCTTTTTGTTTTAAAGATTTGTTTTTGGCTTCTCTGCCTTTTATTGATGGTATCAAGTGAAGATGGACAGGAAAGAGGGAGAGAGAGAGAGAAGGGGAGAGACACGAACACGCAACGCAAAGCCAGGCCAGGCCAGAGCCTATATGTGGCATGTGCCTGGACCACTTGGCCAGTGGGCGCCCCTAAATATGTAAACCTTTCCTCCCCCTAGAGATACAGTGTGTCACGAGGAAAACTTGAGAAAATTGTAGTTTCCATTTAGGACAGATTGAAAATAACATCATACTTGACATTTTAACCACTTGAACCCCAGCATCCCTATATTCTGGGGGGAACATTCACCAAAAGTACAGTAGAGAAGGGTGTGTTAATTCTTTATGAATGTTTTTGATTGCTGCAAATCGGCTGCACCATTTCTGGTGCCATTTCACCAAATTCACCATTTGGCTGCACCAGAAATGGTGCAGCCAAATGGTGAATTTGGTGAAAATCCTTCAGAATAAAGGCGCTAGAGTGCCAGGCAGATGAGTGAGATTTTATTCTGAAAACCCTTTGCCCCTCAAAAAACCTTCCATTACTAGTCTTCCATTTTCCATTACTAGTTACTACATGGCGCTAGTAAGTCTGATCTGTTTTTAGAAGCGTTTTGTACATTGTAACCGACACACACACACACACACACACACACACACACACACACACACACACACACACACACACACACACACACACACACACACACACACACACACACACACACACAGCAGTGACTTCCTCCCTGACAGGACACAAACAGTGGCGTTAATTTGTTTTGTTTCACCCAGTACCAGCATATACTTCCTCTTTTCCGTTTTGAGCGCTGTGCTCTGATTGGTCACGCTCAGTGTGTGACGTCACGTCGCACCTCTCTTTGAGTAGCGAGTCAGTGTGTCAAACCTGTTTTCAGCCGGTACTGGATTGGAAGAGTTTTGTTGTATCATTTTTGTAAAACTCTATCAAGGCTTTGGAGATATGCAGCAAAGAGCAATAAACTACTTGTCTGGGGGGAACGTTTACCAAAAGTAGTTCACTCTGTCTCAGAGGAGTGCTGTGGACAGTTCAGAAACATTTATACTCACTGTGTCTCAGAGGAGTGCTGTGGACAGTTCAGAAACATTTATACTCACTCTGTGTCTCAGAGGAGTGCTGTGGACAGTTCAGAAACATTTATACTCACTCTGTGTCTCAGAGGAGTGCTGTGGACAGTTCAGAAACCTGTCTACTCACTCTGTGTCTCAGAGGAGGGCTGTGGACAGTTCAGAAACATGTCTACTCACTCTGTGTCTCAGAGGAGGGCTGTGGACAGTTCAGAAACATGTCTACTCACTCTGTGTCTCAGAGGAGGGCTGTGGACAGTTCAGAAACCTTCCTAACAGCAACATGCTATCTCCGGGAAGAGAAGGGATGTAGTTTCTATTGGATTGGAATCCCCATCGATGATGTCACTGGTAGGCAGGCTTCTGTAACTGTCCACTGCCGGACCAATGAGACACAAGAGTGGACAGAAATTCCGACATCTTATAAGTGAGGCCAAACAAAAACCAGATTTTTAATGTTGAGTTATCACTGCATTGCGTTACAAGGCACATTCCTATTTACCGGCATGTACTTTGCGGTATAACAGTGTCTCCGTTGCAGCCAGCCATAATCTCACTCTGTGCACAAATGCGTTGCAGGGATCAATACTAATGCACCTCCTTACCCAGGTTTGGCTTTGAAGCCATCAATCGATCAACAAGCCCCCCCACCCCCCCACAACCTTACAACAACGCTCAGGGTCACCGCCAAACCACTATCTTGTTCTAAAGCTCGCATTAAGATGACGTTGTGGTGCTCCTGAGATCAATACACTGCCCGGTGTCCAGACATTACTAGAGGAGCACGTCCTGGCCAGCTGATTTGTTGTGAGCCGGTGTTTTCGGATCTTTTCCTCCACTGCGAGGTTGAGGAGGGGCTGGGGACGGGGGCGTGTCTCTCAGGCAGATCGGCACGTCGATTGGTTCCTTCCGCCGCCCGTCGTGTTGCGCAGCGTTAATCACGTGTGGTGGTGTGATGTAAGGTTCTAAAACCTTTTTGCCTTTTCCCACAACCTCAAGTTTTGATATGCATTAGCTTACAGTATTCATACTTTAGTTCTGAGTTTTGCCTTTATTTGGATACTACAGTGGAGGAGACATGGGGTAGAGAGAGACGGGAAGCAGCAAAGGCCGTCGGGCTCGGGAATCGCACCCACAACTCGCTGTCAGGATGCAATAGACTAGCCTATATGTGATATGTGCGCCTTAACCGCTAGGCCATTAGCTGAACTCATTGCGTTTTCTTTTCTTAGTTTTTGAGTGGTGCAACCACTCCAAGGAACAGCAATGTCCGTGTTAATGTGACTATGTGTGTGGCTATGTGACTATGAGTACCAGTAGGGGCAAAAGTGGCGCTGTTGTGCCAGAAACAGAGAGACAGAGATACTGTAGTGTTGCACTGTTGCCTAGTGCTAATTACAGAGAGAGAGAGAGAGAGACAGGGGGAGAGGGGAGTTGCACCACTCAGTTCACACAGGTGTGATTTTTTTCTTTTCTTTCCACTTGGACCCCAATCGACTCTGTAAATTCATCAGTGATAATGTAACTCTTGAGTGTACAAATTGTACCAAATGGACCCTTATTGAACCCAATTTGGTTCCAGAGTTACAGACCTGTAAGGCTCAATTTGCTTCCATTTTTACGAGCACTGCTTTGAGCACTGCTTGTAGAGTAGGATCAGGAATGTTCACATCACTTATTAACCTTCACCTCATCATCCAATCAGACGGAGATGTTTCTGCCTCATCCTCATCCTCTTCATCACCAGACATTGGTGGCCATTAGGTGGTCCATCTCTCTGGCGTCTGTGCTGTGGTCTGGTCTTGTCGGAATCTTATTTGCGTAGATATTAGTCTGGAATGAAATCCAGAGTGAAATCCAATCACAACTGAGACCAAATCTGCTGAGAGCAATTTGTTTGGGGGGAAATTGCAGATTCGTCTGGTTTCCAGGCTAATTAAGACCCTGTCCCTCTCCACTGTAAGCCCAGAGCCTTGAAATGGCAGATCTATATCAGCTTATACTGTACATCGGCTATTTCTCGGTGCATGACACACAGGCACGCAACTACGTATAAATCATGTATAACTCTTAATTCCAACCCCTATACCCGACCTGAAGCTTTTCCTAATTGTAAACCTCTCTAAAAATCTGTTTTTAACCATAAAACAGACGCTGGGAAAATGGTCGTCAGTACAGTAACACACACTACTTTAGACGGGTGTGACACACAGTCACACACACGCGCGCACGCACACAGTCACACACACACACACACGTGCGCGTGCACACACACACACACACACACACACACACACACACACACACACACACACACACACACACACACACACACACACATACACACACACACACACACACACACGCAGTCACACACACACCCCTCATAGTGTGATGACCAGTGTGTCGCCAATGTGACACAAGTGACACAGTGACCCTGTATCTTTTATAGCCTTGATTTAATTGCAGCCTCCCAGGCACTGCTGTGTGCGCATTTGTGTGTGTGTGTGTGCACGTGTGTGTGTTCCTTTTCACACACACACACACACACACACACACACACACACACACACACACACACACACACACACACACACACACACACACACACACACACACACAGACACCCCCGCCCCTGCTTCCTGCAGGATTCTCCCCTGCTGCAACAATCCCGTCTTTCTTTTTTCTGGGTGACATCATCGTCACCCTCCCCCCCCCCCCCCCCCCCCCCCCCCGCTGGCTACAGTGCACTGACCCCACACCCACCGACCCACAGACCACACTTCCCACTTCCTGTCAGGACAGGAAATGGAACTGGCCAAGCAGGATTGTGTGTGTGTGTGTGTAATGAGGGAAGAGTGGGTGGAACAAGGACACACCTGTTCACAGAGAGAGAGAGAGAGAGGGGGGGGGGGGGGCAGGGTGTTTACCAGTAGCCTCACAGCCATGCTCTGAACAACCGGACCTCCATACATACCCATATATGGGCGTATCGTGGTCGTTTATGGTTATTGTCTGACTCGGACAAAAGTGTGGCTTTAGTGTGAAAGGTGCTGCTTTCACACTAAAGCAGTGATGTAAATAGGTTTTCAATGTAATGAGTCCCAGGATGCAGGGGTGGTCTTATTAGATGAGTCCCAGGGACATTTTTGTCCCACTTCAACGACGTTAGGAGTCATATTTTGCCATTTTTACAAATTGCAGCATTTAACTTTTTATATGGTTATAATGTGGTTATATTCATGTAGAAAACGGAAGAATAAATGATTATTATAACTAAAGCTAGCAAAATAAACTAGAATAAAAAAACAGTACAGTAGTACAGTAGTGCATCCCGTGGAAGTAGAGGTCGTTGTTTTATTGCGTCCCTTAACTATAAACTATAAACCTATTTTAATCTCTGCTGAAGCCCCGTAGCCTATAGTTCATTGTACCGCAAAAACAGACCTAAAAAAAGACAGATCTACAGGCTCAAGCTATTCTTTGCTGTTTTTGAATGTGTAGAAATCTCTTTTCATTTAGAAAAACTGCACCCACTGTATAATCGGACGTCTAAAGTATAGCGACACCAGGTTAGGTTGAAAGTGGTTCCATTTAGGCTTTGCTCACCCTATATAGGTCCACACAGACTGCTTTGGGCCTATCTAAACGGAAAGGGGAAAAGGCTTAAATCAACACCAGATAAGGGTGCCATTTGCCAAGTAGGGCTGTCCCTATTTGTCTAAGATATCCCCACTGCCGTGTGGGGAAACCTTCTATGTCCAAAATGGTTACTTTTCCACTGAATTGGAAGGGGGAAAAAAAGAACCATGCGTTCCAATGCATCCGATGGAGTTGCACTTTAACTTTAAATAAATGTTCATAGGCAGCGGAAATATCTGACCTACAAGCTCACAGTGCACTGTTTGCACTAGTGGCTCCATCTTGCGCCACCCTTATCCCTTATCCCTAAACGTATTTGCCATTTTTTACTATTTTGAAAAACATTTTAAAATAGTTCAACTAGTCAATCCCCATCGAGACATTGCGAGCTTGTAGAGCGGCTATTTGAACTATTTTAAAAGGTTTTTTTAAATAGTAAAGTATGGCAAATTAGTTTAGGGATAAGGGTTAAGGGGGTGGCGCAAGATATAGCCCTATAGATCTGTTATTTGGACATCTGTTTAAGAAGAGAACATTGCAATTTGAAATGTGGAGAACTGGAGATGCAAGGTTTCCGCACGATGGAGATGTAAAAGCCGGTGTCTGTCAACGAGTGGTTCTGGATTTTAAGTGGGTCACCCTCACCGCTCCACCAGCCATGCGGTCTGTGGGACAAAGAGAAGGTGTAGCGTGTGTGTGACACGACAGTGTTGGCTTATTATACAATCTGTTTTGGCCCAGGCCGTTGAAACCAAAACCAAACAGCTGTTGCATTGTGGACATGGTTGGAGAGGCAGGCTTGCAGGCTGCATCGGTGAACTGGATGTTAGTCATGCCGATGCAGCGATACTACGGTGACTTACTCCTTACTGCTTTTTTTTAGTAGAACATACTAGCTGTCGTATGAATGATCTGCTTGACCCAGTAGTGTGCTGAATCACTCATCTAAGCATATTTGATATACCCGGCCGTGAAACCATGACCATAAACACATTATCAGTTCTGTTCCTATTCAAATCTGTTCTATTGTCCTTGTGTCATATCTTCTGATCATGTCAGAGTGTATACTGTGTGTGTGTGTGTGTGTGTGTGTGTGTGTGTTAAATTGTTTTCTCACTCAACAGTAAACAAGCCAGCATACAGTAGTGTGTCCTGGCCAGCGTATCTGCACATTTATATAGCGCCTTTATCCAAGGCACTTTACATAGATTGTGCGTTACATTCACCCACTCACATACATTCACACACCGATGGCGGAGGAAACCATGCAAGGCACCAGCCTGCACATCGTGAGTGTGTGTGTGTTAGGCTGCGCGACAGTTACACTTGGTGGTCAACAAACGCTATTTCCGTATACTCGGACGGACACTTACGTACGCACGCACATACAGGGACACACGCATACATAGTGACACACATAGCTGTCTACAGGAGTGGCTAGCGCCACTCAAAACAGAAAAGTGGAACATTGTCCGTCCGTGGTGTTAAGCGCTTGTTTTGCCATCGGCGAGTCAACAAAGCGAGGACCTTGGATGAGCTGTTGAGTCTCACTTCCACAGTCGACCATGATATCTGCTGTTGTGTCTTTGGGTCGGCTGTGTGTGTGTGTGTGTGTGCGTGCGTGCGCGTGTGTGTGTGTGTGTGTGACTGTGTGTGTGTGTGTGCGCGCGTGCATGTGTGCGTGCGCGCAAGTCCGCCTCTCCATTTAATATGTGTGCCTTTCACCATGCAGAGCAGCTGTCACACACGTGTGCGTGATGTGTTTGCGTGTGTGTCTGTGTGTGTGTGTGTGTGCGCGCGCTGTGCTGACTGCAGTGCCTGTTCCCTGCAGCTGTGCATATGCATGTGTCACACAGGGCTGCCACACCTGTCCACTGGCCTGCTGCTCGTTGACTGAATGATATCACATCATGGTAAAGTGCAGGGAAATGAGAGAGGCTCATGAAAGGCTTCCACAGGCGTTAAGGGCAACGCAGCGCTGCCTAAATATACTGACAATTTCATCAAATAAAAAAACTAGACTAAAATGTTAGGGAGGGACTGGTGGAGAAAAGATCCGGTTCCGTTAGAACAAAAAGTCATTTTCTCTGTTTGGTTTTGCTCGGGTGTTGAAAATGGCAGATCTACAAGCTCACAACACTTCGCATTGTGTTAGTAGAGGACAGTCGTAACTATCCATACAGTGTATACGCACGCACACATGCACGCATGCACACACACACACACACACACACACACACACACACACATGTCGTCAGCCACTTGCTGGGTGTGTGAACAACTGTTGGCGATAGAAAAACAGCTGGCTAGAATACCTTGAAAGCTAGCCACAACATCAGTTACTGATGTGTGTGCATAATATATATCTATATATACACCCCCCCCCCCACACACACACACACACACACACACACACACACACACATACCCCCACGCACACACACACACACACACACACACACACACACACACACACACATACTCCCCCCCCCCCACACACACACAAGTCAACGCAAGCAGAACTCAAGCAAACGCACCCAATTGACGACCATAGGCTGAAGTTTATTCAGCGACTCAGCATCTTTTAAAGCCATGTCATGTGACTCAGCGTGTTTTAACGCTTAGACTCTGGGAGGAGTCATGTGATTACACACACAGTACACACACACACACACACACACACACACACACACACACACACTCTCTCTCTCTCTTATGATTCAGCCTGCTGAGTGGGGTGTTCAGAATGGAGCGAGGCTGCAGTGAGTCAGCGGAGGTGTGCATGAGTCGAAGGTTCTGTGCAAATGTTTGATGTGGACTCACACATCGCTGAGTCACATCTTACAACACGCATCATGGACAGATTTTACTAGGCTGGGAGGTTTCGTGCTGTGAGATTATGACATTGTTATACATTATTTCATGAGCCATCAGAGGTTGTTGTGTCTGAGAGGCCTGCAGATTGCAGGAATTGCCCGATAGGCCGAGAGCTGATAAGGCATTGGCTAAATTCTGTTCAGTGTCTGTGATAATTGTCAGTCGCCACACATGGAGGAGGCGATGCTTCCATTGTACCTGTGATCTGTATCCTGAAATACTTGTTGAGTTTCCCAAATGTGTGCATCTACTATTGTAACTATTCACAGGTTTCAAATGCCAACACATGGGTGTTTCAATTTGTCTGAACAGTCTGATTCAGGCGTAGAAGTGATTTGCTAGAGCACCTGTTTGTTGCCCAACATGGCAGGTGTAGGACTACATTTGAAACTCATGAATTGTTGCTAAGTTGCTAAGTTATACCTCTAATAGAGCTTTATAGAGGCCTGAGAGCCTCTATAAAGGTGTGTGTGTGTGTGTGTGTGTGTGCTTAGTAACTGCATTGCAGAGGTGAAGTCCACATAGCCAGCTCTGACAGTGTAAAGTGTAGAACCAAAAACGGTTCCAAAATGTGATAGAACCCGATTCCTTGGTTCCTCAATGTTAGATCCGGTTCCTCCGGATCCCAACCCCAGTGTGTATAGTCCCGGGTCAGACGTCCTCTGCAGAGAGAGAACAACTCTCACTCTTCTCACCCACTAATGCTCCTCGGTTGGCTGGACCACATAATGCATTGCGTTCGACGAGCCACAAAAATAGACTGTAAATCAAATCTCATGGATTTTGTTTCTCTCTCTCCAGGGGTAAAAGTCCAGTTGCCGAGCGGAGTGGCGGCTTGCGTCGACCTCTCACCCCGATAGGAAGAAGGGAACGCCGCTTCAAAGGTAAGCCGGCCTGCTGGGGCGCCGTGAGAAAAAAAAAACGCTTCCGTCGCCACATAGATGGACCAATAAACAGAGAGTGCTCTTTGATGGATGAATTAACAGAGAGCACTCTTAGATGGACCAAAGAACTGAGTCTGCACAGGCTAGCAAAAACACATCATGCATCCTGTGTGTTGCTGCCACTAAGCATAATTTAGGAGCTCCCAAGCTTCTAGGA
The DNA here is from genome assembly GCF_964188405.1 of Protomyctophum parallelum. Taxonomy (NCBI): domain Eukaryota; kingdom Metazoa; phylum Chordata; class Actinopteri; order Myctophiformes; family Myctophidae; genus Protomyctophum; species Protomyctophum parallelum. The sequence continues at coordinate 21,997,826 of NC_139715.1, read as the reverse complement.
GCTTGGAGATCTGCTATTTGGGGGATATGAATTGAGCTCTCCTCCAAAAGTCTGCCTCTATTTGATATGCAAAACCTCTCCTGTCGAGTTATGTCACCTTGTTTCCATAACAACCTTTCATAAGACTATAGTCCAGTCCACTGGGATTGCAACCACTATTGTATTAACATACTACAATACAAGTCAGTTAAAATACTGTTATGTTATTTAAGTACACACATGTGGCAAACAGAAATAGAATAGAAGGCGTCAACTGTGCAGCAGCAGCAGAGACAACAACAAGCAGGCAGCTGTCAGGGGAAGCAAGTAGCATCTTTTTCAAGTCAACCCTGGCTGGTGGTCTTAGAAAAACGGGTGTTTTTGCAGCGGGCATGACAGGGCCCTGCACGGTCTAAAACCCACCAATCAACCCCAACGCCGCTCACAGTGGCTCACAGTCAGGCTGTCGGTGACGTGACAGCCTGGATCCATTCCTTGTGTGTGTGTTCCGTGTTAAGAGAGGCGGCCGTAAATTCACCGTCCTGGTTGGGGGGCCCCGGTGGCCCCCAATGACCGCCCGTCCCCCCCCCCCCCCCCCCCCCGTCCCCTACAACCATCCTGAGCCCGCTGTTAGGAGGAGGAGGGGAGCTCGTAAATCAGTGTTTCCCAAACAGTGGGTCGGGAAACCCAATGTCAGGTCATGGAGTCATGTTTTTTTTTTAATGGTTCGAGATTATTATTTATTTCCTTTTCAAAAGTACTGCAAATAAAAGTTCTTACGTATTTTGTTTTGTTTTTGTAAGTTTGGGTCCGTCCTGGGGAACTGAAAAGGTTGGTACCCCTGTGTGTACCCCTGTGTGTACCCCCGTCTCAGTGTGTGTGTAACCCTAACCGTGTCATAAATCAGGTCCAAATGAAAGAGCAGTCCATCCTCAGAGAGGATCTGGTCATGGTAGAGAGTCTTCCTCTCGCAGGGAGATCATCCCCCGCTAAAGTGGAACCATGTGACAACCAGTGGTGCTGCAAAGCAGTAGTGGAACAATATGTTTTACTTTAATAAAAGTATCAATACTAGAGTTCTCAACAGGCCCTAAAATTAAGGCCCGGCCCTATCTGGGCCCTCATCAAACCCTGTACGCTCAAGACACTGCCACCCTTACATCTCCATATACGGAGCTGACCTGTTCTGACATTCCATATGTTTATCTGACCTCATCAAACCCTGTACACTCAAGACACGCTCCATATATGGCCAGTACAGAATTAATTCCATATGTTGATCTGACCCTCCCCTTCCAAAGCGCCAGCGCTCGCCCAGCAGTCTGCTGTCACCCAGGCGGATGCGTGCACGCGACCTCAGGGTGTCATACTGGTAATAGTAATCAAGTAGCTAGTAACAAAAGTTTTAAAATAAATGTAGTGGAGTAAAAGTACAATATTTGCCTCCGAGATGTAGTGGAGTAGAAGTAAGTGTTGGAAATTGTACAAAGTACCTCAAAATTAAAATGTTAGTACAGTACTTAAAGGAGAATTCCATGCTAGAAGGCTTTATTTGTATAGTTATTACGTCCCCACCAAAGAGGTCCAGGTGTTATTTTGTGCAAAAGCGCATTATTGGCTATTTCCCCTACCATAAGCCCTCAATGAATTGCATTGAATTGAATGGGGCTATGGGGTGTTGTGCTAATTCGCTTATTTCCATCGCTCAAAAATATTTTTCTTTTTGTATATATCCTCTCTTCATAATGTAAATACTATCCCAAGCGGCACACTTTACTACTTATTTCGATGGAAATAAGCGAATTAGCACAAAAACCCAACCCCCATTGGAGGGCTTGTATTGGGGGAAATAGCCAATAATGCACTTTTGCACAAAATAACACCTGGACCTCTTTGGTGGGGACGTAACAACTACAAATAAAGGTAAGAAAGCCTTCTAGTATGGAATTCTCCTTTAAGTGAATATACTTGGTTACTTTACACCACTGGGGCAAAGTAACTTCAGTATGTATCGCTGCTGTATATTGTTGCTGTTTTTGTTAAATGTAACACCAACATGTGAATCCCTGTTGTTCAAGGAGCCAGACTGGGTTTCCGTTGCGTTGACAGGTTCATGTAAGTTTTGGCTCCTTTACTCGAGTAAAATCACTCATACTTCTGTCTGAATTCTTGCCTTGCCTCATTTGTGTATATATTGTGGTTGAGCATCCTGATCCACTGCAGATTCTGCATTCACAGTGGAAATATTTTGAAATGAGGAAAAACAGTTTTCCAGGCCTGGAAACTGTTTGGAATTAATCAAATGTTTTTTGGGAAATGTTTGGATATGAATAGTTAGTTTTTGTCTAACATTGCATGAAATACGTAACCTGGTAAAATGCAGTGCTGTGGGTGTGGCCACAGGACGTCACGTGACAAAAATAATAGATCTACAAGCTATCAACACGTTGTTATACTGTAGTATGTGCTTTTGATGTTTTTGTGTGACGCTGTATAGGGCCTTCATTGACAAAATATGGAGATAAGAGGTTTCTGCCGGACAGCAACAACAAGTTATGTTGAATATTCTTCCCATGCTCGCTCTCTCTCTCTCTCTCTCTCTCTCTCTCTCTCCATTTCCTGTGTCTCTCACTCAACTGATACTATCAAACACAGAGGCTTCAAAATGCTCCCAAAAATAACCCTCAGGGGTGAGGGTTATGAGGGTGCTTAACTTCATAGAATTGGAATATTATATTATTTGTAATTTATTATATTCGTATAATTGGTCCTCACTAATGCTCATTAGAAGATGATAGCTGTTCTGTCTACTCACTCTGTCTCAGAGGAGGGCTGTGGACAGTTCAGAAACCTGTACTCACTCTGTGTCTCAGAGGAGGGCTGTGGACAGTTCAGAAACCTGTACTCACTCTGTCTCAGAGGAGGGCTGTGGACAGTTCAGAAACCTGTACTCACTCTGTGTCTCAGAGGGCTGTGGACAGTTCAGAAACCTGTACTCACTCTGTGTCTCAGAGGAGGGCTGTGGACAGTTCAGAAACCTGTACTCACTCTGTCTCAGAGGAGGGCTGTGGACAGTTCAGAAACCTGTACTCACTCTGTCTCAGAGGAGGGCTGTGGACAGTTCAGAAACCTGTCTACTCACTCTGTCTCGGAGGGCTGTGGACAGTTCAGAAACCTGTACTCACTCTGTCTCAGAGGAGGGCTGTGGACAGTTCAGAAACCTGTACTCACTCTGTGTCTCAGAGGGCTGTGGACAGTTCAGAAACCTGTCTACTCACTCTGTGTCTCAGAGGAGGGCTGTGTACAGTTCAGAAACCTGTACTCACTCTGTCTCAGAGGAGGGCTGTGTACAGTTCAGAAACCTGTCTACTCACTCTGTGTCTCGGAGGGCTGTGGACAGTTCAGAAACCTGTCTACTCTCTCTGTGTCTCAGAGGAGGGCTGTGGACAGTTCAGAAACCCAGCCTACCAGTGACATCATCAAAATGCCATACAAAATCATACAAAAACTGCAGGCTTAGCTTATAAATATTCCCGGAAAGTTAGCATGCTATAATGGAAGCCAGTGTGAAATATACGAATACTGGACTACTCGCCCGGTGCTTGCCCGTTTTTCCCCCCGGAATTTTCCCCAGTGAGGGGGATAACTTTGTAATATGCTATTGGCTGTTTGTATTCTTTTTGGAAAAATATAAAAAGATACTCCTGTGGAAAGGCTATATTATTTGACTTATATTGAACCTATAAACAATTTAGTATTATTTAGTATATGTAAGGTTTTTCCCCCTCAAATGGTACCTCGTCAGATAATCCCCACATATCCTACAACAACTTCTGTGAACAGACTTCACTGTACTAGCTTTTCATAAATTATATTTGTACTTAGGCTGTTCTGCTGTCATGAAAGTTTATAGTTAGATAAATTCAAAGTCCAGCCGTCTGCTGTCCAGCCTCTCCCACCCCTCACTGGGGAAAATTCTGGGAGGAAAACAGAAACGGGGCGAGTAGTCTTGTTACCAAATATACACATGAAGTGCATGTTGTAGTAGCCTATACATAAGCTGTCTGGTTAAAAATAACAGTTAAATAGCAGCAGATATAATAACATAGATGGTATACATTATAATGTGCATGGCTTAAACTCTTAAACTATCTACAAGCTCACAACGCAAACCCGCGGCGTGTGTCGATGTTCTATTCCCCCCCCCCCCCCCCTGGAACAGGGCCACTAGGGTTCAAGTGGTTAAGGAAAATATATCAATAAATTGTATTCAGATAAAAAGCTGAAGATATGATAACAACTAGAAAAATAAGGGCCCAGAGTTCCTTGGCTGCTCCGGAGATGGGAGTCAGTGATCGAATGCTTCCTGCAGTCAAACACGGTGGAATGGACTTCTCCTCCTAGTGACTGATGTTCAATATTATCAACTCTACTGTACGTAGCATCATACTGTAGAGTCGCCAACCAGCCCCTGAAATACACAACCGTGTACTTATTTGGAAACTAGTGCAGTGGATCTCAATGTGTGCATGGATATAAAGTGAATGGCAGATCGAGTGGCAAAGTGAGTGACAAGGTGAATTTAATGTTGTTTAAAGTCATTTAATGCAATCAAATAGGACTTTTCAGTTTGGATGTATGGGCTGTCAAGGCCAGAAAGTAGTTGTTTGCCATAGAGCAGGCATTCCTGCATAACTTCGGGTATGATGATGATATCATGTGCATACCCTCTATACCTCAAAATAAAAATAAAAGACCATTACTGCATCAAAAGTAGTCAACAAATATAGAAATTGGTCAAACATTGGCCAAATTGACAAATAATATACCGGTAAGAGGCAAATATGAAAATAGCTGATCTGCTATTTTCACAGATATACATATTTATCCACACATATTTAGCTGTGGAACCGAGTCTAACGAAAATGTAATGCCTAAATGTAATGCCTAAATGTAATGCCTACAAATCCAACTAAGTGCTGTCAGGGTGGGGGGGGGGGGGGGGTGGGTCCCCAGTGCTGTCAGGGTGGGGGGTCCCCAGTTCACATAATGATTATTTTGAGGGTGGTCACGGCCTGAAAAGGTAGAGAACCACTTAATTAGTGAACTGATAAGGGACGCACTTTCTTCCTTTTGTTTTGGGAAAATCAACCATTGACACAGACACATTGATTAGTACGGTAATTAGCTGATCCACAAGCGTTTCCAGCTTCTTTTGATGCTTTAGTGTGATGAAGTGGGACGAAAGAACAGACAGTATACAGTCAGTGAGATTTTAGCTTGTTACGGGCTGTTGTCAACACTACTGGCATACGAACGGACATGTGTGTGGTGTGAGATGGTATTGTAGATGTTTAGGTTGTTTTTGTTCATTTTTCAACAAGGGAGTGTGGGTGTTTTTTTGTTTTTTTGAGGGGGGGGGGGGGACACCCACTGGACTCGAGATCAGCCAACCACTTCTCGCACGTGTGAGTGTGCGCGCGTATGTGCACTTGTGTGTACGCATAGACTTTAGCACATGTGTGTTTTTAATGAGAGATGCCAGACAGATTTATTTTGATCCTCAACTGTGTGGCACGTTACAGGCACTGCACGCAACGCTGTTTGTCACGGTGACCGCTTCATTCACACACATCGTGTGTGTGTGACTGTGTGTGTGTGTATGTGTGTGTGTCTTGTAAAACAAACTTACCATAACACACACGTCCCTGTTGAGGAGGGGGCTTCTCTGTGCGTGCGTGTGTGTGTGTGTGTGACTGACTGACTGACTGACTTCAGGCAAGTGAAAAAAATAACACCAAGCGAAACACGACTGCAAACAGACATTTGCACTTATTGTAATCAGTCAGTCACCCAGACTAGATTTCTTTCCAAACTAAGTCTCATTAATATACAGTGATTATTTAGATTCGTAGAGTAAAGTTCCAAAGAAGTAAAGTTCCAGAGAATGAGGTGTAAACGGTGTGTAATCTTATCTTACCATAATTTCCCCACGTTGTGTGTGTGTGTGTGTGTGTGTGGTGTGTGTGTGTGTGTGTGTGTGTGTGTGTGTGTGTGTGTGTGTGTGTGGTAAGACTGTAGGAGTTAGGGAGATGATGTTAACACAGAGTGGCTCATCTCTCTCACACAAACACGCGCGTGACGAACAACAACACGTGAACTGAACTTATGCGTCCCTAGTTCCCTAGTTGTGTTCCGGGGGTCCTTGAAGGGGTTCCATGAACTCTAATTCGGAATTCCAAAAATGTGTTTAATATACCATCAGTTACAATAATTTGACAAATTGAAATTGTGAATAATTTGGGTTCTATGGGACAGGGGTAGTAGGGGAATAGCTGCAGCTATGCATCGGTGAGCAGCTGGAGGGGGTCATAGGATTGTTTGGGTTGGGTAACAGAGGGGCAAACATCAAAGAGAAGGAAGAAACATCCGCACAATCAGAGGGGCTACATTCCCAGCTGTGTGTGTGTGGCGTATATCTATTCTACGTCTGAGCATAGACATGATAACGCCCTGCCTGCCTCTGATTGGCCTACCGACACTGCCCGTCTTGCCTGTCCTCCGAGATGCAAGACTACTCCGTGGTGGGAAATAATACAAGTACAGGAAAATGGCAACACGCGACAGTAACTTGTAACTTAAATTTAAAAGAGGCAAACTAATATTGTTTGCTTTGATTGAATAATTGATTGAACACGTATGTACTATGATTTGATTTGATTTGTGTTCTAAATCAAAGTGTTAGTGGTGATTCTGGTGTATTAATCTAATTATAGTAAACTAATACTATTATACTAAAAAAGATAAAGATCAAGGGAAAAGAGACCTTTTGGCAGTACAATAATGTTTCAAGTTTACACATGTATACGAATAAACAGGCCGATGGCATAAACAATATCATTTTGCCTCTTCTACAAAAATAAATGTTACTTCCGCGCGTGCCAAGCTGTCGTTCTCTTGTCGTACTTTTTTTATAGTACTATTATTTATTTATTTCCCACCACGGAGTAAGTAACCTCGCGGCAGACTATCCAACTCTGGTAAGGCCTGCGGTGTCTGTAGGCCAATCAGAGGCAGGCGGGGCGTTACCGTGTCTATGCTCACTGCTCGGACATAGAAAAGGTGTGTGTGTTTGTGTGTGTGTGTGTGTGTGTGTGTCAGTCACAGTATGAGTTTCGGTTCACGGAGTGTTTATGTATGTATGGCTAGCATAGTAGAACAAGCACAGCGTGTGTGTGTGTGTGTGTGTGTGTGTGTGTCCACACACAAGCAGGTGGTGTGTGCACGGGGCGGAGGTCCCCGCTGTGCAGGGCGTCCCCTGACAGGTGGTCCTCTCAAACTTTGTGTCGCCAGACCAAACACACACACACACACACATGCACACGCACGCGTGCACATGCACACACACGTGCCGTCCCCTAACCAAACAAAAATGGGATCACAGGGACATTAACCCATTCTGAACGGGCACCCATTTTGGTGTTGGCATCATGTTATGCTTTAGCTATTGAAAAATAGCAGATCTCTGTTATGGGGCTCCATTATGAGCCTGCGGTTCATATGGAAACCCCCTGTGTGTACAAATGTAACCAAATGGACCCGTTAGGGTTATATACTCTCAGTCATGGGGGTGTCCATGACATTGAAATGATTGAGTTAGGCGTTCCTGCATATATTAACGTATGGGTATGGGTATGATGCTGATGTCACATGCATACCCTCTATTGATTCCTCCCCATGCATTTCTGTGTGCTGTAACTAGAGTTGCTCCGATACCCGGTATTGGGCCCGATACCCTACTCAAGTACTCGTACTCGGAACGTGTCCCGATATACTGACCTGATTCCAAAACAGTCAGTTGACACTAGGCTGAACTAATGCGACGGGCAGTCTGAGCCAGTGTTTGGTAACTGCTGTTGCATCCTCCACTGACCTAGAGCCTCCGTCCTCCTCCTCCGCCCAACGCTCCGCGCTGACAGGCCCAAACCCACAACCTCCACAGTGGTGGGCAGCTATATTTGACCACAGCGCCACTCTAAGGTTTCGCTTTTTAACCAGAAATGTTCATTTGTTTTTTACCGAGTTAATATTACTTGAGAGTGTACGATTGGAACGGTTAGACGTTATACCTTTCCAGACATGTGACGATGATTCAAGCAGCAAGGAACCAGAGACCCAGATCAGGTGGGAAGAGGATCGCGTTCTTTCATGTGTAGCTGAATTCTTTGCCTGGCAAAGTGGCTCTGTGTGTGTGTGTGTGTGTGTGTGTGTGTGTGTGGTGTGCACGTAACCTGAGCCAAGGACAAGACTATAGATTTCACTTTCGGACCACTTCCCCAAAGGGAAAGCAGGGAAACTGAAACATCCTGAGAGCGAGAGAGAGAGAGAGATCAGTTCATAATAACATAATATGTGTGTGTTTGAGCTTGTACAGTGGACATTTCCACTGTGACTGATTGATTGAACAAAGATATTAACAAGATTGTTAACAGTACAAGTAGTACAGGAACAAAACATGTGCTGTGAGGCAGTGGCTCCCAAACGTTTTCATGTCAAGAACCCCCAAATTGACCCTAATCAGCCCGCGGACCCGCATTTGAAAAGATATGTCATGCAGGGACCCCCATACGAGAAGATGTTTACGGCCCTTGCCGTGATTCTCAACCCGTTTAATTTCAAGGACCCCCAGTTTGACATGCATTAGGTCATTTAATGGCATTTCTATCTCTGAGTTTGACGGCCCTCCGCGGTCCAGTCGCTAGTCGCGCTAGATTTTATCTTACCTCCTGTTGTTGTCGATCGCATTTTTAGTGTTGTGGCTATTGTTAGCTGCTACACACACATTCACAACAACATCCGGTCCGTCTGTAAAAGTGGTCCGGGCGCTATAAACGATGGGCACATTTTATTAATGGATTAAATAGGCCCTTAACTCACTCACGGCCACAATTAAATCAGGTGGTTCTTTTAGGCAGTCACTACTCTTTGTTCACTCTACATGCCAAGCAGACTCTGTGGTTGTTCAGATGTCAGCGTTCAAATTCCCTCCACCTCCCCGGCCTCCTTCCTCCCCGTGGCATTTAGTTCTTTAATGGGTAATTCTGTGATTATAGTGTGATTCATGGATTGTTTATGGATTGTATCTGGTATCTATTTCTGTTATGGGTATCTGTGATTATATGTGTTCTATCGATTGGATTATGATCATGTGATATATGGTATATGGAATGCATAGAAAGTTATGTTGTTGAATGTCTTTATCTTATGCTTTGCTCTGGGGTTTGTTGTTTGTTCCAATCCAATCCAATCCACTTTATTTATATAGCACGTTTTAAAACTCAGAGTTTACAAAGTGCTGTACAGGAGAAAAAAATAAAAACAAGTGCACTAAAGCTACCACACAGAAAAACAGCAAGAAAACAAAGTACAAACGGTGACAACAACTGAGACACATTACAGAAAACAACAGAAAAACAACAGCATCACAGTGAGACAAAACATATACAAGGACCAAAAAGCCAAGGTAAAGATATCAGAGCTGTGTCTCAGTGCACAGATAATCTGAGATATCAAATGCGATATGATATCAGAGCTGTGTGTGCACAGATAATCCGAGATATCAAATGCGATATGATATCAGAGCTGTGTGTGCACAGATAATCCGAGATATCAAATGCGA